>NC_069501.1:651473555-651523555 GCF_027579735.1 Bombina bombina | reverse complement strand
TAAATTACAGAAAAAATAATCTAAAATTACAAAAAATAAAAAACTCTAAAATTACAGAAAAAAAATAAACAAAATTATCAAAAATAAAAAAAAAATTAAACCTAATCCCTATAAAAATAAAAAAGCCCCCCCCCCAAATAAAAACACCCCCTAAACTGAACTACCAATAGTCCTTAAAAGGGCCTTTTGTAGGGCATTGCCCTAAGTTAAACAGCTCTTTTACATTTAAAAATTACTAAATTCCCCCTAACAGTAAAAAAAAACCCACCCACCAAACCCCCCAAAATAAAAAAAAGCTAACACAGCCCATTAAATCCCTAATCTTAAAAAAAAATCCTAACACTAAGCCCCAAATAGGTACTCTACTCACCGTTCCTGAAGTCCGGCGGAGAAGGTCTTCTTCGAGGTGGCACCATCACCTTCTATCTTCATCCGGAGCAAAGGTGGCGTGGAGCAGATGTGCGGAGCTGGAGGTATCTTGCATTCCTATTGGCTGAAATTTTTAAATCTGCCAATAGGATGAGAGCTACTGAAATCTTATTGGCTGATTTAAACATCCAATAGGATTTCAGAAGCTCTAATCCTATTGGCTGATTTAAAAATTTCATCCAATAGTAATGAAAGGTACCCCAAATTGATTGCGGTACCTTGCATTCAATCTTCAGTGTACGACGGACATCGGATGAAGAGGAGCCTCCATGCCGCTGCCATTGAGGACCGCAACCGTTGAGGACCGCCACTGAGAATCTACGCATTGGGGAAGAGAGCTCTGCACCTCCGCTCCATGCCACCTTAGATCCGGATGAAGATAGAAGATGATGGACCCGCCTGGAAGAAGACCTTCTCTGCCAGACTTCAGTAACGGTGAGTACCTATTTAGGGCTTAGTCTTATGCTTTTTTTTTTTAGATTAGGGTTTTTTGGGGCTGGAAAAGAGATGATTGCCCTTTAGTTTAGTATTAGATTAGGGGGTGTTTTTATTTTGGGGGGGGTTATTTTTATAGGGGTATTAGTTTAGGTTTAATTTTTTTATTTTGGATAGCTTTGTTTATTTTTTCTGTAGTTTGACTTTTTTTATTTTTTTGTAACTTTAGCTTGGGGGTTTGTAATTTTTTTAAACATAGACTGCCCTCTGGGCAGGCTTATCGCCTAGTAAATAATAAAAGTAAATTGCAAAGTTTTTTAAAAACACATAGTTAAATATTTTATATGATAATCTTTTATTTTTTAATATCCCTCGAATGACTATGCCAAGTGAAATTTAAAAAATGTTTTTTTTTTTCTTTATACTGCAATGGGACTATGTAAGCGAGGTTGTTTATAGGGTGCTGGCTTTGTAATAGGGGATTGTAGTTAGGGTTTATTGCTCTGGAGGATGGGATCAGATATTAGGGGTTTTATTGTGTTGTTAAGAGCTTGTGGGTTGGGTTAATTGCTTTTGTGGTGAAATTGGATAATCATTAGGGATAACTGAGGTGGGAAAGATTGCAATAAGGATTCACTTATGTTGAGAGAGATTCATTATTTTGGGTAATTGCACTGTGATGAGGATGTGGTTAGTGTTAATTGCACTAAAAATTAAAAGAAATCGGATTTCCTTTTTGCTGACTGTGTCTGCAATTCCTGAAACCGTTGCATGGATCAGAATTTTCTTCCTTTTTGCACTGTATGTCTTGTTAACAGTAATTAGTACTTTAACGTGTTCAGTATGTTACAATGTCGGGTGGAAAGGAATATACAAATTTCTTGTCTGGTCAATGAATGGCAAAGTTTGAGAATTCCTAAGGTATCTCAGAGAAATTACCCATCAGAGTCTCCAGAGATTACATAAAGAAGGAGGCTCTATCATTCATTTAAAAGGTCACATTGAAGGGCAAATCATCCATTTCTCAGATCCCAAACATTGGTTTAATACATTTATGGAGTAAGGGCCAGTGCATATAAGTGAACTTTAGAATCACCCATGCACTTGATAGTGAAGATCAGCATACACTAAATAGAATTCCATCAATGGAAAATGTCAGTGGGAATACAGGAGAATGACAAGGGCACTGGTCCTGTGGGGAAATAGCTACAATACTGGGGTTATTTGGCTTTGCATAAGGAATAGGAAAGTCGTTTTATCATGGTTCTTCTGTATCAATAAATGATCTGGAAAAGGGGGGTGTCCCTCAATGACTTAGAGACATGAAACCCTATTATTATTATTTTCATGATTCAGATAGAGAATACAATTTTATACAACATTTACTTTACTTCCATTATCTAATTTGCTTCATTCTTTAGGTATACTTTGTTGGATAAATAGCAATGCACATGTGTGAACCAATCACACAAGGCATTTATGTGCAGCAAAAGGATATCAAGAGAATGAAGCAAATTAGATAATAGAAGTCAATTAGAAAGATGTTTAAAATTGCATCCTCTTTCTAAATCATGAAAGAAAACATTTGGGTTTCATGTACCTTTTAATGGAATGTTATAAAGGTTAAACTATGAAGGAAGGATGCAAGAAAATGTCCATAAAAGTGCAGCAATAAAGTGTATTTGGCTCTTGCCTGAATAATCTCCTGCTTCTGTGCTGTCACAAGAATCATGAGTGGCATCTGGAAGCTGTAGGTTTCTGGGCCTGAACATCAGGAGACAAACTAATAAGCTGCAGAAGGTTCTCTAGTGATCATGACCTTTGCATCAGGACACATAGGTTGCATTTGCATTTTACCAGAATGGAACAATCAGTTGGTTACACGTTAGGATATTTGCAGTTCACATAAATAAAACAGTCAGAACTATAGTGTGAAGTTGAATTAATCCATTCAATAATGAAGGAACTTGAGAACAGTTAGATGAACCAGAGCATTAGGTCAAGTAACTTTCTACATGCAAAAACTTCAAAATGCCTGATGAAGAGAGAAATGAACAGGATGACGAGTGGATTCAGGTTAAATTCTTTGTTTGAAGTTCATAAATTTCTCCAAGTGGTGATTTGACATTAAAGGGACAGTCTACTCCAGAATTTGCATTGTCTAAAAAGATAGCTAATCTCTTTATTACCCATTGCCCAGTTTTGCACAACCAACACGGTTATGTTAATAAACTTTTTACCTCTTTGATTACCTTGTATCTAAGCCTCTGCAGACTGCCCCTTATTTTAGTTCTTTTGACAGACTTGCATTTTAGCCAATAAGTGCTGACTCCTAGGTAACTCCATGGGGTAGATTTACCAAGGAGCGGATGCTGCTATCTACCCCCGTACTTTCCGGCTCGCCAAAAATTTAAATTAAGACACAGATGTCATAAGACCACTGCTGCTTAACTCGTCCGCCACCTCTGAAATTGGCGGACAGCAATCATCCTGATCTGATACGATCGGGTTGATTGACACCCCCTGCTAGCATCCCATTGGCCGTGAATGTGCAGGGATCTGAGATCCGCTACAGCAGATCATGTCCGCCCGCACATTGATAAATCTACCCCTAGTGCGTAAGCACAATATTATCTATATGCCACACATGAACTAACGCCCTCTAGTGGTGAAAAACTGTCAAAATGCACTGAGATAAGAGACGGCTTAAAGGGCTTAGAAACTAGCATATAAGCCTTCCTAGGTTTAGCTTTCAACAAAGAATACCAAGAGAAGAAAGAAAATGTGATGATAAAAGTAAATTGGAAAGTAGTTTAAAATTGCATGCCCTATCTGAATCATAAAAGTTTTATTTTGACTATACTGTCACTTTAATCTATTAATCCTGAATCAAGTCCCTTCACAATTAGCATTAGAGAAGAAAAATAATGTTATTTTATTTACAGGAAATGAAAGGTCCATGATACCCAAAATTATTATTTCTTGATTCAGATAGAGGATTAATTTTTAAAGCACTTTCTAATTTACTTGTATTATCAATTGTGCTTACTATCCTTTGTTGTAGGAGCAGCAATGCATTACAGGGAGCTAGCTGAACACATCTGTAAGCCAATGGCAGGAGGCAAATGTGTGCAGCCACAAATCAGTAGCTAGCTCTTAGCTACTGAGTCTACCTAGGTATGCTTTTTAACAAAAGATACCAAGAGATCTAAGCAAATAAGATCATAGAAGTAAAGTGGAAAGTTGTTTAAAATTATACTTTTAGATCATGAAGGAAACATTTTGGGTTTCATGTCCCTTTAAGAAAAAGAAAGAACAATAAGAAAAAGTGGGCCTAAATAATAATAGGTATTAAACAGACACATTGATCCACACCTACAAAGGAAAAAAATATATTTAAAAATATCTATTTGCAAATTATACTTCAGTTGATTGGACGTGATCAAAATACAATAAATCTTGGAATAATACTACAAGAGATGGAAGGTATTAACAAAATCTTTCAACCAATCAATCACCTTTGACAGACGTAAATGCAAATGACAGGTGTTTGACAAATGTATCACAATGTTACATAAACAAACCATATCAGTTAACTAGAGGCTAAGGTATCTGTTATTCATCAAAAGGAAAGCAACAGGAAAACATAACTTAAATGGAAAAAAAAATAGCATAAATTTACCATACGCATAACGAATGTGCTACTTGACAGCACTTTTTCACAAATGCAGTACATTCTACTCTACACATCACTCGACAACGGTGATCAATTTTATACTACGCGCACATAAGTGAAATCTAATTCAAGCAAATTGTCAAAAAAAAAATGAATCCGGAAAAAGCAGCAACGTTAAAATTAATTTGTGCATCACTGTAATCCCTGGCGGTGACATATGTTAACCTTTTAAAGCCGTTATGACGTTCTATTCCGTCATAATTACACTGGGCTTTAAAGCCGTTATGACGGAATAGAACGTCATAGCTAACGGCTGTCCTGAAGCCTTCTGTGCTTCAAGGATTTAATCGCGGTCTGGAGGGCGTTCCTAGGATTGTAGGGATGCCCCCCAGATGCGATCCAATAATTGAAATATCGCAAGCGTATGCACAATCGCATAGTTTCAATTTGTCTACATCGGAACAGTTGTTCCGATGTAGGCACTTTAACCCTGTCACGAAAGGGTTAAAAAGATATTAAACAGTAAATAAATATAAGTTATAATGATGTATTTAACGCAAATATTGAATAAGAATAACATGTAGATGCCTTTTTTTTAAATTCTATTAATTGCTTAAATATAAAATATAGTAATTACAGACAGTCCCGCAGGTTCTTACCAGTTATAAAATTCTATGCTGCTCTCATTTTATGTAAACATGTTGTGCTATTTAAATATTGTTTTTATTTCTTTCAGTTGGAATAAGCAGATAATAAATGTTTTTTACAAGGCAATTCTACAGTATTGCGCTTATTTCTGGAAAGCCCAAGCGTAGGACCCATTCCGTCAGTTGTCTTAAGAAACAACACAGTTTGTATATAAATAGTTTCACTGTTTGAAGACAGCACCATCTAGATCTGTGTGGCCCAGGCTGTACTTACCAGGCATTTCACCGCTGCATACATAGATATTAGTCCAGCCAAACTTTTTATTAAAACTGAGCTTTATTTTAATGCAACAGGGTCCAACACTGAAATATACAATATTTCAATCTCACGCTATCTAGTAACTTGTGTATGCAGTTGACATGTGCATTATTTTCGTTACGAATGCATATTGGTGCCAAAAATACGGATATTTGTTTTGAGAAAACGAATGCACAAACTAATTTTAAGGAAAACAAATATATACTAAAGAAATGCATTAGTATATATTTGTTTCCTTTAAATTAGCTATTAAATGCACTATACTTACCTACAGCGAGCTGTATATCGACTCTCTTAACAGAGCCCAGGGCCGCATTAATAGGAGGTGTAGTGAGGTTCGGGATTAGTGAGACTCCCAGTGCGCTATAGGTAAGTATAAAACTTCAGGTGACAATTTTTAACTTTTGTTTAACGAAAACAAATGTAAATATTACTGAATATTCAGTATTTGTTTCATTTTAAACTAAATGAATACTGAATAGGGCTGCAAAATGTTTTTTGAGAAACTACATTTTTAGAGTATTCGGTCCAAATGATTTGTCCGAAACAAAGTATTCGCTGCTGCACAGGGTCTAGTATGCAGCATATATAAATAGTGCCTAGTACTTATATAAAAGCAGGTAAAACATATTTATCTCCCATACATGGTCTAAATGATGGGCGTCCAACATTTTGCTAGATGTAAATACTTGTGTATGCGCCTGTTATGCCTTCACTTTGCATATGTAATCACATGCATGTTAAAAAATATTATCTACCAATTATCAATTTAAGAGGCATTATTGAAAAAAAATGCTTCATAACATTTTTGAAATATACTGCTGTGCATTTTATATAAGAGTGTTTATTGTAAAAGCTAGGGCTATATTACCTTATTTCTTTAGGAGGCAAAGGATCAAACTCCACACCCTCTCCAAAAGACAAAGGGCACAGTCTTGGAATGCAGTTATTTGTCAGACTTAAGAGAGGCAAGTTCTAAAAGAGAAAGCACACAAAGCAGATTAAGCTAAAAGTCAAATATATTTAGCAGTTTTAATTAAGAAAGTACAGTCTTGGTGTTTGCTCTTTGTTAAAGAGACCTTGGGATACATTTATTAAGCTGCGTTATGGAGCAGGTTCCCCACATATTAAAGAAGCAGAAACTGCTCCTTTTTCCTCTCCGCCAACCCAGAAGTTGCCAGATCAATCACCCCGACACTCGCTCATTCGGGGTGATTGACATACCCTGCTCTAGCCTAATTGGTTGTGCCAGGGGGCAGCATTGCACAAGAATCCTGTTAAATTTCGCCCTGTGATAAAATACAGCAAGTGGTAATTGTAGGCAAACAGTTTCACTACTTGTGAACATATCTGCCTGAGGCTATGGTAAATTTACCACATTGTATTACACAGTTTCCTCTGCACCAGTGAAAGTATCAGCTAATGAGAATTAGTAAGTACAAAACAAATACTGCAGTATAGGGTTCAAGTTAAACATCTTTTACTCAATTTTTCTTTTTTTTTTGAGGCGAAAACATTATTTCAAAAAAATCCACCAGCCCTGCATATTTTCATGCTTTTTATTTCCTTTAATGAACATTTCTTAAACTCAGTTTCAATTTCAACAATATATACATATCCCCAACATTTACAGGATGGGTTGTGCCAATGGCGTTTCAGGGCGGCACTCAAACAGTACTTTAAAACTGGGACACCAAAGGCAGGAAGCAGGCCACACCTATTAACCCATAACAATCCCACATGATGCTGGATGATTGAGAGTCATGATGTATACTATATACATAACTAAAAATGCTACTATATTTACTCTGTGTTATGTTAAATCAATTGGGAGACAATCTATTTTAGCCAGGAGCCTAGCTTAATAGGTTGCCAAGGGGCATCTTTGAAAAGGTGAGATTGTGTATAAAATTAATTGAGCGCCCATTCACTTAGCTTTTCCAGTGTTTTGTTCCTGCTTTTAATATTAATAGTTGTGTGAAATGCTCAATACATGATATTACGCACTTCAAATGAGAAAATGTTTTATGTAAATATTTGTAAATGTAAAATATTTGCATGTCTGGTTTGTTATAGCAAAGTAATCTCGCTGGATAGAATGAAAGGTGTCTACTGGGGCTGGTGACTGTGGGTTGTAGCTTGGAGAGTAGTGTTGTAGTGTTTAGCCTTGGTTGTGGGTGTTTCACTGCATTCTAGGGGGTGTGGTTTGAATTATTCAACTATATATAAAGTATCTTGTCTCTAGATCGTCTTTTTTTATTTTATTTCTATTTAACTGTTTTTAAGTGTTCTTTTTTTACCTATGTTTGAGTGGACTATTTTATAGACTGAGTTTTCTTTTGTTTTTCATTTTAATTCATTTGTTCTGTAAAAGCTTTAAGGCATTTTTGTGACACCAGTATTCTTCACAATGCCAAGAAGTAAACGTTTACAAGATATGATAAATAAATCTTCACTGATTATAATGGAGCTTAACGCCTTATTCCAATTGTAAGTAGGTAAGTGACACAGTACTTTGCCCAGCATGCTGTGTTGATGTAGTACCTACATCCAACACAGAGGCGCATGGTGCGGTCCCTGCTGACTGAGCTGATTGTGCTCCCTTACAATATGAAGCCAGATTTTCTGTGTCACTCTCTATAACAATCCACTTTTGGTGTCGGTGGGAGCAGTGGGAGGGAAAAAGGGAAAAGGGAGGCAGGTGGGTGGCCCAGCTGGGAAGGGGGTGGGGTGTTCCCTATACTACAGAAAAGTGTTAGCCAGGGGAGAGGGAGGGATGGTGCCCTACACTATGGAACAATATTGGCTGGGGGGAAAGGGGCACTTACACTAGAGAAAAGGGTTATCTTGGAGGGGAAGGGGGCCCTACACTTCAGAAAAAAGGGGGAAAAATAATTTGTTACTTGCAAACTGGCTGTCAGTAACAAATATGGCGGAGCAGTGGGTAGGGGGAGGGTTAGAAAGCTGTTTAGGGGGGATCAGGGAGATAGTAGGGTGAGGAGGGATCTACACTACAGAAATATTAAAAAATACATATTTAAAATAAAGAAATAAAAGCCATGAAGTGTATACTGGCAGACTATGAAAGTGGTGACCAGTGTGGGGGGGGGGAGAAGGTAAGAGTAGGGGGGGCTGGGATCAGGTAGGGATTAGGTGGTGGGAGGTGTCAGGTGGGAGGGTAATCCCTACACTAGAGCAAATATTAACCTTACAAGCTGATTAACTGATTAACCCCTTCACTGAAGTTATATATCAAGGGGACAGCACCAACCAGTCAGAGGCACATACAGAGCTTGCTAACTCCTACATAAAATGCAATCCAAAGAAATGGAATCCAATCTCATTTGGAAAATTAGAAATCCTTTATTACTCCCACAACATAAGTAGAGGGACAACATTTCCGGCCCCTTCATTGCCAGGAGTTTCTGATATGTGGCCTTCTTATTTCCAAAAACCTATGGCAAAGCCATGCATGTATGCAATTTCTGAACAAAGCTTCACAGGGAATCTTTTACAACCATTTGTCTTATGACTGCAGTAGTTGTGAGTAAATAATTTCAGTGAGAAAACCAAGTTTGCAAAAAAGTTAAATTTTATTTTTATAAATAAAAAAAAAATTCATGTCAATTATGTCTTGCAGTATTCTTTAAAAATATGTCAGATGTTTTACGTCAATTTCTAGCAATATCTTTTTAAAATATGTTACATGTTTTACGTCAGTTTCCAAGTTGATACTGTATAGACTGTTTTTCAATTAAATATATATATATTGTTTTAGCGTATATGCTTGAGGATTTTATAATGTTATGTCACTGGTTTTAATATTGCAAATTGAGCTGTTTTGAAAGGAATTTCATGTACCGAACACTCAATGATACTATTGGATCTTTGTAATGATAACAACTTCCGTTTTACCTGCACACCTGTATTTAAGGTTGTTAATTTTAAAGCATATTATTCAGTTTACATTTGCCTGAGGAAACGACCGGTTCATTTGGTCGAGAAACGCATTGCAGCAATACAAGAAATAAAGTTTCTTTTTTATTTGGAACTTTTCGGAAGTTTGTCTTATCTGTTCACTAAAGAACATTGGTATACCAAACCTATAGCCATAAGTGTGGCTATCCCTGGAACACAGCTGAAACCAAGCCAGAGAAACTACAACTGGTATTGAGCCCAGGAGTCTGGAAACACAGCAGACCAACGGGTCCGTTCAGTGTACTAGCCACTGTTAAGTGCTAGCCCGCTCACAAGCACCGGTCAAGAGTACGGTGCAACACATTCTGGTAAGCCTTTAATCCCTCTTGCTTATAAGTGGTTACATTTGGACTTACACTATGAGGCGCCCTCTTTTTTCTCTTTTTTGATTACTTAGATTGTCCCACACACCGGGAACCAGAGGAGCGGCCTCCCCCTCTCCCCTTAATTATCATCTCTACTAAAGAAGAATTTTATGGGATTTGCACGTTTCCATATCTTTGGTTTAACATTCTCTGGGGTTGAAATTGTAAGCATTATCCAGCTGGATAAAACCCAGGTACTTTTCACATTGTGGATTAACACATAATCACAACGCACCTGTTACCACCTTCAAACCATCAGAGCGCGTCCCTTCAGTTCCTATTTCTGGGAATTGATCTATTTTATTTTTATATATGATCATTTTTGGGGCAAAATAGGGACATCAAATATACTAAAATGGGCTTAGATCAATACCTTGGGTTGTCTACTTTCAAAATATATATATAGTTTTCATAGGTAAATAAAAAAAAGCAAAATGCAAAAAATTCTCTGGTACTTTGGGAAAGTTTTCAATGAAATTAATTCCCGGTAGCAAAGAGGTTGACGTACAGCTTGCACCTGTGACTAGGTGCGGGGGGCAAATGATTATGAACTCTGCAATATCTGAGTTGCTTATGCTGCAAGGTTTTTTCAACAATATATTAAAGGGATACTCACGTCAAATTAAATTTTCATGATTCAGATACAGCATGAAATTTTAAACAACTTTCCAATTTATAGTCTTTTATATTTACACTTTTTGAGTAACCAGCTTCTACTGAGCATGTGCAAGAATTCACAGACTATACGTATATGCATTTGTGATTGGCTGATTGCTGTCACATAGTACAGGGGGAGTGAAATTTGATAGAAAAAAATCTACTACTCATTTGATATTCAGAGTAAATGCTATTGTATTTTCTTGTTATCTTGCATTTGTTGATTATGCAAATCTACTATGTTTACTGGTCCTTTAATTTCAAGGGATATATTGAATCTAAACCTTAACTCTCTAAACTTTTTTACTCATAAGTATCATTTTAGAATTCCAGGTTCCTTGGCTCTTAATCTGTCTTAATATTCAGTTCTCTAATTATGGAATTGACCACAATCATTCACGATTAAAAAATGTCATCTAATCATTATCTACAAAATTTCCTATTAAAACACTAATAAAATATTTTTTTGTATATAGATTAGTTGACAAACTTTTCTAAAGAATTGTGATTGACCTCTATGCATTTTGTTCTGTCTCTTTCCTTTTAGATATTTTTCAAGCTATTTTTTTTTTTTCGGACGAAGTCCCCATTCCCCTCCCCCTCCCCTTAATTCTTTCTCTCCTTCTCTCTTCTCCCTGAGAATATACTGAACTGTATCGATTACAAATCTGTTTTCAAACGTTATAACGGTCTACTTAATGTTCCCTTCCCTTAGAGTGGAAGGAATGTTGTATATATTAATATCCTGATAAGACTTGTAACTGGACCTTTGGGTCCGAACACTGGATATTTGTCAATATGTGTAGGGGTCCTACGAGCCTCCAAGTGTTACTTGTTATGTTTAAACCAAATAAAAATGTATTTATAAAAAATATATATATCCTTTTTTTGTATATAAATTAATTGACAAACTTTCTCTTTCCTTTTAGATATTTTTCAAGCAATATATTCAGCAATTTTACTACAATGTGCATCAAAAACCAACATAACTAGATTCAATTGAATGAATAAAAGATGAGTAAATCTAAAACGAAGCTCATATATTAACAGGAAGATGTATTTACAGAACAAACTGTGAAGACAAATTCATTAAAAAAAAAAGTATGCTCACACATTAATAGGAAGATTTATTTTTCAGCGCCTTAAAGCAATTAATTTACTTGTGGTAAAGTTTAGCCACGTGTAACAAAAATGATTTTCCAAGAATCGCCTGGTATAACTCCAGCCCCACTGAGGTGTGAAACACAGATTTTGTGGTGGGACTATTAACCATCTAAGTACCAGAGATGCCTGAAACCCCCACACACCTCAGTATGTGTGTTTGTTTCTGTGTGTTTATTTCACTCTGTATGTGTGTGTTTCTGTGTATTTATTTTACTCTGTATGTGTGTTTGTTTCTGTGTGTTTATTTCACTCTGTATGTGTATGTTTCTGTGTATTTATTTTACTCTGTATGTGTGTGTTTCTGTGTATTTATTTCACTCTGTGTGTTTCTGTGTACACGTCTGTGTCTAGTAAAAAAAATGACTATCATTTATTTGACATGATTTGCGTGGCATGTTCTTCTATAGCTAGCTATCGTTAAAGGGACATTAAACCCCAAAAAATGTATTTTATTATTCAGAAAGAACATGCATTTTAAAACAACTTTGCAATTTACTTCTATTCTCAATTTAGCCTCATTGTCTTGTTATTAGTATTAAAGCAGCATCAATGCACTACTAGGAGCTAGCTGAACACATTGGTAAGCCAATGACACGAGGCAAACATTTGCAGCTTCCAATCAGCAGTTAGCTCCCAGCTCCTGAGCCTACGTAGGAATGTTTACAAAACCGTATCAAAATGTTTATCTACAAAATTCTCCATGAACTAGAATTCTGAAAAAAATTATTAGATAAACTTATCTAAATGACTGTGATCAACCACTTACTTTGATAAATAATTAAATTTGAGAGTTGTTTAACATTGTATAATCTTTCTGAATCATGAAAGTTTAATTGTGACTTCCATGTCCTTTTTAAAAGTTACTCTTGCATCCACAATAGACAGACTGAGAGTTTAAATGCTCAGTTAGGTCAAATTAAACTTTAAGGATTCAGATAGAGTGTGCAATTGTAAACAACTTTACTTCTATTAACACGGCTTCTCTTAGTATCATTTGTTGAAGAGCATACTTGAGTAGTTCAGAAGCAGCTGTTGATTGGTGTCTACACACATGTCTCTTGCCACTGGATCATCAGTTGTGTTCATTAAGTAAATTGGAAAGTTATTTAAAATTGCATGCTCTATCTGAATCATGAAAGTTACATTTTGATGTCCCCTAAAAAGCTGTTTTAGACACTCACCTCAGGTGACCTTGAAAATAACTAACTTACATGTCTATTAATATGTTTTAATTGTGCCTAAGTGAACCATCAAGCAGCAGTATAAAATATAATATAATATATATATATATATATATATATATATATACAGGGAGTGCAGAATTATTAGGCAAGTTGTATTTTTGAGGATTAATTTTATTATTGAACAACAACCATGTTCTCAATGAACCCAAAAAACTCATTAATATCAAAGCTGAATATTTTAGTTTGTTTTTAGTTTTAGCTATTTTAGGGGGATATCTGTGTGTGCAGGTGACTATTACTGTGCATAATTATTAGGCAACTTAACAAAAAACAAATATATACCCATTTCAATTATTTATTTTTACCAGTGAAACCAATATAACATCTCAACATTCACAAATATACATTTCTGACATTCAAAAACAAAACAAAAACAAATCAGTGACCAATATAGCCACCTTTCTTTGCAAGGACACTCAAAAGCCTGCCATCCATGGATTCTGTCAGTGTTTTGATCTGTTCACCATCAACATTGCGTGCAGCAGCAACCACAGCCTCCCAAACACTGTTCAGAGAGGTGTACTGTTTTCCCTCCTTGTAAATCTCACATTTGATGATGCACCACAGGTTCTCAATGGGGTTCAGATCAGGTGAACAAGGAGGCCATGTCATTAGATTTTCTTCTTTTATACCCTTTCTTGCCAGCCACGCTGTGGAGTACTTGGACGCGTGTGATGGAGCATTGTCCTGCATGAAAATCATGTTTTTCTTGAAGGATGCAGACTTCTTCCTGTACCACTGCTTGAAGAAGGTGTCTTCCAGAAACTGGCAGTAGGACTGGGAGTTGAGCTTGACTCCATCCTCAACCCGAAAAGGCCCCACAAGCTCATCTTTGATGATACCAGCCCAAACCAGTACTCCACCTCCTCCTTGCTGGCGTCTGAGTCGGACTGGAGCTCTCTGCCCTTTACCAATCCAGCCACGGGCCAATCCATCTGGCCCATCAAGACTCACTCTCATTTCATCAGTCCATAAAACCTTAGAAAAATCAGTCTTGAGATATTTCTTGGCCCAGTCTTGATGTTTCAGCTTGTGTGTCTTGTTCAGTGGTGGTCGTCTTTCAGCCTTTCTTAACTTGGCCATGTCTCTGAGTATTGCACACCTTGTGCTTTTGGGCACTCCAGTGATGTTGCAGCTCTGAAATATGGCCAAACTGGTGGCAAGTGGCATCTTGGCAGCTGCACGCTTGACTTTTCTCAGTTCATGGGCAGTTATTTTGCGCCTTGGTTTTTCCACACGCTTCTTGCGACCCTGTTGACTATTTTGAATGAAACGCTTGATTGTTCGATGATCACGCTTCAGAAGCTTTGCAATTTTAAGAGTGCTGCATCCCTCTGCAAGATATCTCACTATTTTTTACTTTTCTGAGCCTGTCAAGTCCTTCTTTTGACCCATTTTGCCAAAGGAAAGGAAGTTGCCTAATAATTATGCACACCTGATATAGGGTGTTGATGTCATTAGACCACACCCCTTCTCATTACAGAGATGCACATCACCTAATATGCTTAATTGGTAGTAGGCTTTCGAGCCTATACAGCTTGGAGTAAGACAACATGCATAAAGAGGATGATGTGGTCAAAATACTCATTTGCCTAATAATTCTGCACTCCCTGTATATATATATATATATATATATATATATCAGGGATAGGCAAGGTGTCCGTACACGGACACTGGTGTCCATGACTAGCCTTTGCAGTGTCCGCCACAACCTTTGTATATCTTTTCTTTCTGATTAAATAATAGGTAGTGTGAATAAAGTTAGTGGCTTGTCAAGAGACTGCTAGTGATATTAGGTGATAAGTTATGGAAAAAATAAAGCCTGAGTGAAATACTGGATGTGTATCTGTGTGATGATCTTTATAATGTATTAGCAAACAGCAAGGAGAGAGAACAGGAATACAGACTTTATTCAGCAGCATCCATCTTAACAATAACTGCCCGCCCCCTCCAATCACATGACTAAAATGTTAACTGTTTGTAGTGCACAGAGTGAACTAAGCATAACTATTGAACTTAAACTATAACATAAAGCATACACATCATTACATCTTCCCCTTCAAATATGAAACACTTAATATGAGACAAAGTCTTCCCATATTTTTGGTTTAATAGCTCGACCATAACGAGAGAAAGTAACTGCTGGCTCACTAGCAGTACAATCAGTGTCAGGTTGAGAGTCATTCCCAGCATTATCGCAAGCTGATACACTTATGTTGTCCTCAAAGTCCTCAGTAGACTTTACATCCATGTTAGGGAATTCTGTGCATTCATTGCTTTGCTCTTTATTGTCATTGCTGCTTGGTTCCTCGAGTAGAGTATCAGCTGCAGTGTCTGGTCGAAGATGACGCCTGTTGCGTCTCAGTTTCTGTCCACACTTGGTTTTGATTATATATGACCTTGGTGAATTAGCTTCACTGACAATTCGAGCAGGTTCCCATGTATCCCCAGTGACTCTGTGTCTCACAGCTTGCCCAGCCCTGAGTGGACCAAGTAACTTGGTAGATTTGTCAAAATACAGCTTTTGCTTTTTCATGTTTATGTTCCTCTGACCTGTTACCTGATCCTGTGGGATAGTCTGAGGCTGCAATTTCTGTGGTGCAATAGGCACTGTGGTCCTCAGTGCTCTACCCATGAGCAGCTGTGCAGGTGAACATAAACCCTCCATGGGTGTTGCACGATAGTTTAACAGGCCTAGGTACACATCCTGCCCTGATGATTGTGCTTTTCGGATAATGGATTTGGCTATGCCAACATACTTCTCAGCTAAACCATTGGCCTGTGAGTGATACGGACTTACTGGTTTGTGCCTGACTCCCCATTCACGCAGAAAGCACTGGAATTCAGCACTTGAGAATTGCGGGCCATTATCAGACACAAGTTCTTCACACACTCCATGTCTTGAGAGTATTGTTTTGAAAGCCCATATGATTGCTGATGCTTTTAGATTTCTCAGCTGTACTAACTCAAAGAATTTGCTGTAGTAATCTACTACTATCAGGTAGTGGTTGTCCTCAAAATGAAAAATATCTGTGGCCAGTCTCTGCCATGCCCGTGAAGGAGTGTTCCATGGTGTGAGAGGTTCTTTTGCATTGTTTTTTTGAAATGTCTGGCAGGTTTCACATGTCTTCACAAGTGTCTCAATATCAAGGTCCAAATTAGGCCAGTAAACCACATCCCGTGCTCTGCGCTTACAAAGAGTAATGCCCAAATGTCCCTGGTGAATTTGCTCCAATATTTCTGCCTGCTGTGATTTAGGAATAACAATACGGTCACCCATGAATATGATATCCGTATGAAAGGATAGTTCATTTCTCACAGGCCAGAATCCCTGCAACTCAGGAGAAAGCTTCTTTCGTTTTTCTGGCCAGCCATTGCATATGACACGAATTAGTTTTTCTAGTACTTTATCTTGTTTGGTATCTTGTCTAATTTTTTCCAGCCGTACATCAGCTATTGGAATATTTACTAGTACTGTATGTACCTGTTCTTCCAATTCAGGTTCATCCCGTGCTTCATGTCCTTCTGGAAACACCCTAGACAGCGTATCTGCCATCGGAATTTCCTTTCCTGGTTTATATTTCACTGTGAGATCATACTGTTGTAGTTTCATAACCATCCTCTGCAGGCGTGGAGGTATAGCAGATAGTGGTTTTTGCATGATGTACTCCAATGGTTTGTGATCAGTTTCCACAACCACTGGGCGACCATAGATATACTGGTGAAATTTCTCACATCCATTTACAATGGCCAACATCTCCTTCTCAATTTGAGCATAATTGGCTTGTGTTGTTGTCAGAGCTCGTGAAGCATATGCAACAGGATGTCCTTGTTGCATTAGCACAGCACCTAACCCAAACTGGGATGCATCCACTTGAAGCACAGTGTTGCAGTTTACGTCAAAATATTTCAGTATTGGCCCTGGATGTTTAGTGATCAGTTTTTTTACTTTCTCAAATGTCTTTTCCATGTTTGCGTCCCAAGACCAAATAGCATCCCTTTGTAGCAATGCACGTAGTGGGGCTGTCAGCTGAGCGAGGCCCTGAGAAAACTTGGATAGATAATTAAAAATGCCTAATGATGTCTCTAGTTCCTTCCTGGAGGATGGGGCCTTCATGCTAATAACTGCTGTTATCTTCTTTGGATCAGGCTTTAAACCCTCTTTGGTTAGAAGGTGTCCAAAATATGTAACCTCTTCTACCCCAATTTGCATTTTGTTTGGATTGAGTTTAAGATTTTTCTCCCGACACCGCTTGAGTAAGGCAATAAGGTTTTTGTCATGTTCTGTACGATCCTTTCCATAAACCAGCAAATCATCAATTATTACTTCAACACCATGTAGACCAGCAATCAACTCATGTGATTTCTTTTGAAATATTTCCTGAGCAGAAGCAATGCCGAAAGGTACCCTTGTGAAACGCCATCGTCCAAAGGGGGAGTTGAAAGTGGTCAGGTGACTGCTGGGTTCATCAAGACGCAATTGCCAGTAACCAGATTGTGCATCTAGTACACTAAACACTGTTGCTCCTACTAGCTTGTGAGCTATATCATCTATGGTGGGGAGTTTGTAGTGTTCTCTCATTATTACTTTGTTCAAATCACGTGGGTCAATGCAAATACGAATTGCGCCTGTGTTTTTCTTCTCTACCACAACCATAGAACTGACCCATTCTGATGGTTCTGTGACCTTTTTTACTACCCCCAACTTCTCCATCCTAGTTAGTTCTTGTTTGACTTTAGCCTCAAGGGATAGAGGTATTTTCCTTGGGGCATGAATGACAGGCTGTGCACCCTCTTTTATACGTATGCGGCTAATCCCCGGGAGGCACCCTAGGCCTTTGAATAGATCACTGTACTCATGCTTAATGTTGTCCTTTGACAGTTCGCTGCACCCACCATCCACAGCCATAATGATCTTTACAAGTCCAATATCTTTACTTGTTTTTAGACCTAATACTGCTGGGGCTTTTGTTTCTATCACAAACAATTGTAAGACCTTTTCAGATCCCTTGTAAAAACATTTTGCATGGCAGCGACCCATCACTTTCAGCTTTTCACCACCATATCCCAACAGTTTTGGTAGGTCTTGAGTCTCTAAGGGGAATTCATTTCTAAGGAGTTCCAGGTATGTGTGGCTTGGCACACAGTTTACTTGTGCCCCTGTATCTATTTTGAATGTGACTGGAGTTTTGTGAGCCCCTATCTGTAGGGTTACATTTGCTTCATCTGCAGACTTGTGTGATTTCTGTACTGCTGCAAGATATATTGGGGTGCAATCTGAGTCTAACCCTGCATTGTCATCATTGTCCTCTATGGCGTGTACAGCCTGTGTTTGTGTCCTTGCAATATGTGAAAACAGTTTACACACCCTGGCAAAATGTCCTCTTTTCTTGCATTTATTACATATCTGCCACCTTGCAGGACAGGCAGCATTTTTGTTGTGCATGTTTCCACAGTAGCCACAGGTTGCTTGTGTGTTACTTGTCCCAGTATCCCACTTGCCTTTTATCCCCTTGTGTCCTCTTTCTTGCCAGTATCTGCTGCTTTGATTTTCTATAGCACTGATCTGGTGTTGTGTTCCTTCCAGTACCTGCATGTCCTTTCTTGACATTTCATATGCTCTAGCAATCCTGATGGCTTTCTCAAGATTTAAATCTTCTTCCTGCAGCAGCTTTTCCTGAACTTCTTTAAACTTACTGCCCATCAGAATACGGTCTTTTATCATATCACCTGCATCATAAAAAGCACAGTCTTTGGCAAGCAAGCGCAGCTGTGTCACCCATTCATCCACAGATTCACCTCCACACTGATTCCTCTCATAAAACATTTTCCTCTGCACTGTGATGTTTTTCCTTGGATTGCAGTATGCTTCAAACTTTGCAAACAATACCTCTGGTTTTTTTTTGTCATCTGCAGTGATATCCCCACTTGCCTGCCAGGCTCTGCATACATCACGTCCCTTTTGTCCCACACATATCAAAAAGTGTGCTGCCTTCTGTTGATCAGTCCATCTGTCTGCATCTGGGCCTGCAAACACAAGTTCAATCAGCTCCCTCCATTTTGACCAATTGTCAGAAATGTTCCCTGACTCTAAATCCAGAGAAGGAATGTTCTTTGTGTTGCTGTTTGCTGCCATGTCACTTTTCACCCCACTTCTGGTACCATGTGATGATCTTTATAATGTATTAGCAAACAGCAAGGAGAGAGAACAGGAATACAGACTTTATTCAGCAGCATCCATCTTAACAATAACTGCCCGCCCCCTCCAATCACATGACTAAAATGTTAACTGTTTGTAGTGCACAGAGTGAACTAAGCATAACTATTGAACTTAAACTATAACATAAAGCATACACATCATTACAATCTGCATCTGTATAATAACACCCAGCTCTATACAAAGACACAGTATTGACACTGGTACATGCGTATAGCCAGACAAGGGCTGGTTATAATGTCAGTGGTATCTGCATCAGTATAATAACACCCAGCACTATATAATGACACAGTATTGACACTGGTACATGCGTATAGCCAGACAAGGGCTGGTTATAGGGTCAGTGGTATCTGCATCAGTATAATAACTCCCAGCACTATATAATGACACAGTATTGACACTGGTACATGCGTATAGCCAGACAAGGGCTGGTTATAGGGTCAGTGGTATCTGCATCAGTATAATAACACCCAGCACTATATAATGACACAGTAGTGACACTGGCACATGGGTATTGCCAGGGGAGGGCTGGTTATAGAATCAGTTGTATCTGCATCAGTATAATAACACCCAGCACTATATAATGACACAGTATTGACACTGGTACATGCGTATAGCCAGACAAGGGCTGGTTATAGGGTCAGTGGTATCTGCATCAGTATAATAACACCCAGCACTAAATAATGGCACAGTGGTGACACTGGCACATGGGTATAGCCAGAGGAGGGCTCGTTATAGGATCAGTGGTATCTGCATCAGTATAACACCCAGCACTATATAATGACACAGTAGTGACACTTGCTCATGGGTATAGCCAGAGGAGGGCTGGCTATAGGATCAGTGGTATCTGCATCAGTATAATAACACCAAATACTATACAAAGACACAGTAGTGGCACTGGCTCATGGGTATAGCCAGAGGAGGGCTGGTTATAGGATCAGTGGTATCTGCATCAATATAATAACACCCAGCACTATATAATGACACAGTAGTGACACTTGCTCATGGGTATAGCCAGAGGAGGGCTGGTTATAGGGTCAGTGGTATCTGCATCAATATAATAACACCCAGCACTATATAATGACACAGTAGTGACACTTGCTCATGGGTATAGCCAGAGGAGGGCTGGCTATAGGATCAGTGGTATCTGCATCAGTATAATAACACCAAATACTATACAAAGACACAGTAGTGGCACTGGCTCATGGGTATAGCCAGAGGAAGGCTGGTTATAAGATCAATGGTATCTGCATCAGTATAATAACACCAAGCACTATAAAATAATGTTTTTAATTTCAAATTTACCTTGGTGTCCTTCACTAAGGTCTGTACTTTGAAAAATGTCCGCCACAGCCTTTGTCTGTGCCTATCCCTGATATATATATATATATATATATATATATATATATATATATATATATATATATATATATATATAACTAAAATGTCTTAATAATAACACAATTATAATTTAAAAGTAATATGAGTATATTAAAGGGACACTGAACCCAATTTTTTTTCTTTCGTGATTCAGATAGAGCATGCAATTTTAAGCAATTTTCTAATTTACTCCTCTTATCAATTTTTCTTCGTTCTCTTGCTATCTTTATTTGAAAAAGAAGACATCTAAGCATTTTTTTGAGTTCAGTACTCTGGACAGCACTTTTTTTTTTGGTGGATGAATTTATCCACCAATCAGCAAGAACAACCCAGGTTGTTCACCAAAAATGGGTCAGCATCTAAACTTGCATTCTTGCATTTCAAATAAAGATACCAAGAGAATGAAGAACATTTGATAATAGGAGTAAATTAGAAAGTTGCTTAAAATGTCATGCTCTATTTGAATCACGAAAGAAAATATTTGGGTTCAGTGTCCCTTTAACATAAGAGTTTTACATACATGCATTCAATTACTCCGATATTTGAAGGGACACAAGAAGTAAATCAAATTTTTCTTGATTCAGATACAGTACGCAGATTTAAGAGATTTTCCAATTTACTTCCATGAAATTGCACACTGTCTTTTTATATGCACCCTTTATAAAGCGCCAGCTACTACTGAGCATGCACAAGACATCACAGTGTATACATATAGTCTGTGATTGGCTGATGGCTGTCACATGATAAAGGGGGCTGGCAAATTAAAAATACATTTTAAAAATTTTCAGAAAAAAACTACTCCTTTTTTAGAATTGAGAGTAAGTGCTATTGTCATTTCATTATGCACTTGTTGATTATGCAATTCTTCTGTATTTAATGGTCCTTTACAGCCAAAGTTCTGGTTTGCAGAAAACTGTACCATGACAGTTTTAAAAACATTTATTTTGTATGCAGATCTTTCTCAATTCAGTGCTCAATTGCAGATATATATATATACACACACACACAATATATATACTGTATATATATATATATATATATATATATATATATATAAATATATATATATATATATACACACACATATACAAACATACACGCACATATATATATACACACACACATATACACAAACATATACAAACACACACACACAGACATATATATATATATATATATATATATATATACACATACACAATACACACACACACACACACATACTTAACACATAATACTAAGCTTTCTAAACGTTTGGATAACAGGCAGAATACACTACTCATTCTATGTATTTCCTTCTCTCAAGTGGACATAACAGATAATCACCATTGTCATGTCAATCACCAGATAGTCATATGGTTATGAGATTCTTCATTTTGATGATGGGACTCAGATAGGAGTGGGTTTATTCTTTGCAAATACACAGTTTAATTTACTCTAATATTATTATGATCTATCTACTATTTTTGCACTGACTATGTGAAATGTCAGAGGTCATGTAACCTCTAAAATAAAACGGAGGAGTCACCTCTTTCCAATGTGTGTGAATAGGTTCTTTGGCAGAAAAACTGTCCCAGGCTCAGCTCTTCACACTATTGTATTGCTTAAAAGGGAAAGTAAACACTTTATAATTACCAGACATTTCTGTTGTGCTGCAAAGTAGAAATGTAAAGCATAGGAGCTGGCCCATTTTTGGTTCAGAACCTGGGTTATGCTTGCTTATTGGTGGCTAAATGTAGCCACCAATAAGCAAGCGCTATCCAAGGTTCTGAACCTAAAATGGGCCGGCTTCTAAGCTTTACATGCCTGCTTTTTCAATAAAGGTATCAAGAGAACGAAGAAAAATTGATAATAGGAGTAAATTAGAAAGTTGCTTAAAATTGCATGCTCTATCTGAATCATGAAAGAAAAAAATTGGGTTTAGTGTCCCTTTAACATTCTTTTTTACTGCAATTGTTTTTCAATAGCCAAACTCCCCTCACTATTTGCCTTATTTGGAGGAGCCAAACTGGTCTTGAGTCTGCAGACAACAAGACTAGTGACTGTTACAATGTTAGTATAAAATGTTTGGGTTGCTGTTGTTATCAGCTGAAGTCAATTAGGGAAACATATGCAGCAGGTAGACTTGTGCATTCAGACTTTTCGGGAGGAAACAAATGCTGAAAATGGCGCCCACCAGCCACATTCGGCTATTTTTGGAGATTTCTACTTGTTAAAGTGCAACAATATCTGTGCAAATCTATATCTTAGTGTGTTGCACTTTCATAAAAAGAAATCTGGCTCTGAAAATAGACTCTCGACTTTGTTCAGAGTTAGCCTTAAATGTCAGCCGGGTGCATTTTAATTCTCAGAATTAGAAAATATTCAATTTCCATAGCTAAATTGCATGAAAAGAGGACAAAATAAATCATGAAAGTAAATTCCAAAGTTGTTTCATTATCCATAACTAAACATTTTATATAAAAACTACAGGTGTTTACTGTCCCTTTAATTACAGAAAGGGTCATTAAAATCCCAATGTAATTACAGTTATTAATTAATGAACATACAATACAATATACATTTATAATTATTTTTGGTTGCTAATACTATTGTTGTACAATGCCTCTTACTCCACTGTCTTCCTGATTGGCTGAAGCTCTAATTTTGTTCAAAGGGACATTATCTATCTATATATCTATCTATCTGTCTATCATCTATTTGTCTGTCTGTAGTATAAATCTATATGTGTGCTGCAAACTGTAATTTTAACTGTAGTTTTCTAAGCACAATTTACTTTGTTATGCAGTTCAGGGTTTTACTCGGAAAATACTCTTGTCTTTATCTAATCACTTCTGCTGTGCACAATTAACAAAAGATATAAATGAGCTACTGCACAGATCAAACAGTCCCTGTGTAGAATGTTGCAGGGTGATGCATCTGAGGTATGTACTTCAATCTCTTACAGGAAATGTTCTGAGTTAAATTGAAGAAATAGGGGTAAAATAAATAACGAAGTACAATATTTTTACTTCACATAATGACATTTTTTATAGGGAAGTTAGTTTTGTGCTGCAATATGCCTGACCTGGCTACATGCCACACATTCTTAAGAGCAGTGCACAAACTCATTTACAGATAGTGCTGACAAGTAAAGTAAATGAGAAAATCAGACTAACAAGGATCTGCATGTTTATGTCCCTACAGTGAGACAACAAAGCAATACTAATTGTGCTAACAAAATAACAGTTGTAAATGCTTTAAAACATGTATTTTGTATGCAGATCTTTTGCAATGCAATACTTCATTACTGTATATACTATGCATACACATAATGGACTTTATGCCCCTTAAAGGGCTTTTTTACTAGTCCAAGACCAGATAACATATGTGTTGATGCTGGGGGAGGAAGCTTTTGATTATGTTTACCACTAAATTGTTCACACCTTAGCTATGAATCCACAATATATTAAAGGGACATAAAGCCCAATTTTTTTTCTTTCATGATTCAGATAGAGCATACAATTTTAAACAACTTTCCCATGTATATAATTGTATTCTCTGTCTGAATCATGAAAGAACATTTTTGGGTATAACGTCTCTTTAATTGCGTTTTAGTGATCGTTTTAAAACCTGCTAACCATCTTTAATTACAGTATTTGGACAAAAAAATGGAAACCAACATAAGTAATACAATACCAGCATACTTATTTATTCAGTGTATGATCTGACTGCCACATAAGCTTGATTTGAATGTCAAATTTTGTTATGGTGAAACTATACATTTTGGAAACAATTCAAGGATTTTTCTTTTTTTTCTAATCATAGTTTGCTGAGCTCTGATTATTATTTATTTTTTATTTTCTATAAAAAAAAAGTCACTTTACAAAGGCCCTTTTGTCAGAGTTGAGATGTCACTGTGTTTTAACTCTTTATATACATACTACTTAAAGCAACCTGGTAACTGATGGTCTCAGCTTTAATTATGTCATGTTGACAATTCTATAACCTGTCCTCTTCAATTTTATGAAATGTTTGAGAGCATCCAAATAGACAGACAGATTTACAGATATATAAATAGATTGAAAGATAGATAGATTTACATACATATAGATAGATTTACAAACATAAAGATAGATAGATAGATCGATCAATAGATAGATAGGAACCCTCAGGCTTCCCGGATTTGTACAGCATTGTTATATGGATTTGACTATGTTCCAGTCATCTCTTGTAATTATAGTACATGTATGTAAATGTTATGGTTTTGGACAATCAATTCAGCTGAACAAGTGGGTTTGATGCTGATTATAGAGTATGTCTGGCTCTGAGAGGATGTCATGCTTTGCATCATCCAAGCCACATAAAGCAAGAGAGTCTGATTCTATTTTAAGGAGAGAATCGGGAATGATTTAAGTATAGATGAAGAATTCCCCCGGGCACCCCAGAATACACATGGTTCAGGCTCTTATTCTATATATATAAAACAAAACTATTCTACACTTACAGCTATTTATAATAACAATGTTTTGAGCATGTTTACAGTGTTGTTGTGGCTGTAATTGTTTGAATAATTTAGCAACAGGTTCTCTTCTCATTTGGTTCCTTTCATGTATTGGACTTGAGACATGAGACTTTTCGGAAAGGAAACAAATGTTGTAAATGGGCCCCGCCAGTGACTTTCGTCTATTTTCAGAGCCAGATTTCTTATTATGAAAGTGCAACACACTAAGATATAGATTTACACAGATATTAGTGTGTTGCACTTTTACAAGTAGAAATCTTGCTCCAAAATAGCCAAATGTGGCTGGTGGGCGCCATTTTCAGCATTTGTTTCCTCCCGAAAAGTCATAACATATGCAGTCTACCTGCTGCATATGTTTCCCTAATTGACTTCAGCTGATAACAACAGCAACCCAATGCATTTTATACTAACATTGTAACAGTTACTAGTCTTGTTTTCTGCAGACTCAAGACCAGTAAGGCAAATAGTGAGGGGAGTTTGGCTATTGAAAAACAATTGCAGTAAAAAAGGATGTTAAAGGGATACTAAACCCAAATTTTTTCTTTCATGATTCAGAGAGAGTGTGCAATTTTAAGCAACTTTCTAATTTAATCCTATTATCATTTTTTCTTCGTTCTCTTGATATCTTTATTTAAAAACCAGGCATGTAAAGTTTAGGAGCTGGTGTTCTGTAATATTCTCCTACTGTGTTACGTTTCCCTACCTATGGCCACTCCTACAAAAAACTTGCGCTCACTGCTGCAGTAGGAAAATATTACAGAACCCGCCTATAATAAACTTGTAAATATACTACAGAACATGCATGTGCTCATTGCCGCAGTCAGCAAATATTACAGAACTGGTACGTCCATAATTTTAGCACTAGCTGGGGCAATTTAAATAACAGTGGCAAAAAGGCTTCATATTCATATTAATGAAAAACATCCAATCATTTAATCAAACAAATCTGTATTTTGCCACTGTTATTTAAATGTCACCAGCTAGTGCTAAAATTGATCAAACAAAACCGTACAATAAATTTGAATATGAAGCCTTTTTTTGCCACTGTTATTTAAAATGGCCCTGTGACACTATGAACTATCAGTGTTTGCGGCATGCAGTTTCCTGCCTGCTGTGGGACTGACAGCTCTGTCCCGGTGATTTGTTTGATTAATTTTGGCACTAGCTGGTGACATTAATACGGTTTTCATGAATATGAATATGAAGCCTTCTTTTGACACTGTTATTTAAATTGCCCCAGCTAGTGCCAAAATTATGGACGTACCAGTTCTGTAATATTTGACGACTGCAGCAATGAGCGCATGCATGCTGTGTAGTATATTTACAAGTCTATTGTAGGCAGTGAGTGCATGCGTGCACAACTGCCTTTACTGTACAAGTTGTTTGTAGGCATGGCCGTAGGTAGGGAAACGTAACAGTGTAGGAGAATATTACAGAACACCGGCCTATTTTAGGTTCAGCACCCTGGATAGCGCTTGCTTATTGGTGGCTACATATAGCCACCAATAAGCAAGCGTAACCCAGGTTCTGAACCAAAAATGGGCCAGCTCCTAAGCTTTACATTTCTACTTTTTAAATAAAGTGTATGCTCTATCTAAAACAAAATTGGGTTTAATATCCCTTTAAGTTTTTTTTTTTAAAAAACTTGCCTGATATGTTGTTCTATTGCAGCACAACAGAAATGTCTGGTAATTACAAGGTGTTTACTGTTCCCTTTAAGCAATACTATAGTGTGAAGAGCTGAGCCTGGGTCAGTTTTCCTGCCAAAGAACCTATTCACACACATTGGAAAGAGGTGACTCCTCTGTTTTATTTTAGAGGTGACATGACCTCTGACATTTGTGTGTGTGTGAGAGTGTGTATATTTATGTGCGTGTGTGTGTCTATATGTATGTGTATATGTGGGTGCATGTGTGTGTATGTATATACTGTATGTGTGTGTGAGAGTGTGTATGTGTGTGTCTGTGTGAGATGTGTGAATATGTATGTGTATATGTCTGTGTATTTGTGTGTGTCTGTGTGTGTGTATGTGTGTATTTGTGTGTGTGTGTCTGTGTATATGTGGGTGCATGTGTATGTCTGTGTGTGAGTGTGTATATGTCTGTGTATTTGTGTGTGTGTGAGTGAGAGTGTGTATATATGGGTGCATGTGTGTATGCGCCCATGTGTGTCTGTGTGTGAGTGTGTATATTTGTGTGTGTATCTGTGAGAGTGTGTATATGTGTGTGTATATGTATGTGTATATGTGGGTGCATGTGTGTGTATGTATATATGTGAGAGTATGTGTGTGTGTCTGTGTGAGAGTGTGTATATGTGTGTGTGTCTGTGTATATATGTGTGTATTTGCATGTGTGTGTGCATATGTGTGTATTTGTGTGTGTGTCTGTGAGAGTGTGTATATGTGTGTGTATATGTATGTGTATATGTGGGTGCATGTGTGTGTGCATATGTGTGTGTCTGTGTGTGTATGTGTCTGTGTGAGAGTGTGTATATGTGTGCATGCGTGTGTATTTGTGTGTGTTTGTCTGTATATGTGTGTGTATTTGTGTCTGTGTGTAAGAGTGTGTATATGTGTGAATATGTGTGTATGTGACAGAGAGTGAGTGTGTCTGTGTGGCCATAATTATATATATATATATATTTATATGTATAATGATTTAAAATATACAATAACATTATGGGCTTCCCCTAACATAATGTTGTGAAAGGCTAAACTAATTATGTGAAAAGATATCATAAAAATAAAAATTGCTTATCCAATTTATGTAGCTTCTAAATCTGCATACGGGCACACACTGAGGGCAATAAGCACTAGAAAATATGATTGTACTCACAAAATTCTTGTCAGGCTTTATAAAGTAAAAAAAATATATATTTCATCTTTTTGTGTAAATATGTTACAAATACTGTATCTCTTATGTAAATTACTCTGCATATTTAGACTGTAAGCTCTTTGTACCAGCTGCTATATCTTGTTTCCTGATGCCTTTATTTGTTGTATTATTTCCATGTACTTTTTTTTGTTTATTCTTTAGTCTCTAAGGGATAAATAAAACCATAAACCATCTCTAACCACAACACATGGCATTTATATATAATAAATAATAGAAAGAAAAATGATGCTGAATCAACATTGTTTAATGTCTGAAAACAGCTGTACACTCATTAGTCACAAGGTTTTCCAGAAGAGATTTTTTTTTCATCAAAAATAGGGACAAAATAACATTTCAAAGGTTATTCTGCAAGTAGAATTTTAAGACCTCACTCAGGCCATCAATTTATCACTCGTCACTTTGAATTACAGACAAAATAAAATGGATTTTGCTCTTCAGCACCCAATTTATCAAGTTCACCTGACATAGTTTTTATGTTATCAGTTTTCTTTCTTTCATTCAAAAAGTTTCACACAGAAATTCCAAATCTGTTTACAGAGGAATGAATATAAAATGTTATTGGTGGATCAGCACAAATATTTAAAGGGCCAGTAAACTTAGCAAATAATGTTATACAATTCTGCACATAACATTAGCTTAGCGACAGATTTCTAAAGTGAAGGGTTAAATAGATATTTTGCAAAGAAAACAGAACACTGCTCCTGGCTCTACGGAGCGGCTCTGTTTTCTTCTCCTAAGCGCATCTGGGCACGCTGTCTAATCACGGCCGGCCCGATCACGCTATTAAACTCAATGTAGCTCACTCCCGACACCAGACCAGAGAGGGAGCGAGCAACATTGCGTTTAATAGCGCGATCAGGCACGCTTTGAGTAGAGAGCGTGCCCACGATGCACTTTAGAGAAGAAAACGGAGCCCACCCATCAGTAGAGCCAGGAGCGGCGTTCTGTTTTCTTTGCGAGATATCTATTTAACGCTTCACTTTAGAAATCTGGCACTAAGCTAATGTTATATAATTCTGCACTATGTGCAGAATTATAAAACATTATTTGCTAGGTTTACTGGCCCTTTAAATATTTGTGTTGATCCACCAATAACATTTAGCTAATGTAATATGTTGTAGCATTTTATTATTGCACTTTTGCTTGCAAATAACTATGTGGTCGATCACAATCCTTTAGAAAAACATCTAATGATTTTCAACAGAAAATCCCCATTACTATTTTGTAGATAAATAATTTGATAAACTTTCATACAGGATTGTGATTAACCTCTATGTGTTTAACCCCTGTAAATTGATTAAACACATAGTTAAAGTAACCTCCAGAGCCATAGTGCAATACTGAGAGCTAGCTGATATCATCTGGTGAGCCAATGACAAGAGATTCATGTGTGTAGCTAAAAACCACCAGCAAACTGAATAGCTACTGCTGAGCACGTGTGCATATGCTTTTCAACAAAAGTATACCAAAAGGACAAAGTAAATTTAATGCAAGAAATTAATTTAAAGTGTCTTAAAATTATAAACTCTATCTGAATCATATTTTTCCTTCTATGTCCCTTTAAGAAGCATGCATCTGTGTTACTCAGAAAAAAATAGAATCACATTGTTTTTGTTATAGCTGGAACAATATACATTTCAATAAAATATCATTACACAAAATAAACAGCAGGAGGCCATGCTTTCTTGCATCTATTCTCCGTTTGTTATACCTGTTGTTTATATCTTTTAGTGATATATACTGTATTCTGCATTCTTTACCTATTGCACAGGATTTGCATTACGTAATGATGATATCATTTTTGTCAGAGATGTATATCTCATCCTATGATGATTCTATAACTCTGCTTTTCCCATATCCCAGCCACAGTACAATTTTTTTAGGGCTTGAAATGTACAAATGTACCCAGGACCCCAAAAAAGTCCATAATTATATTAGGATCTTGAAAAAGTGACCACATGGTTAAAACTTAAAAATGCAAACACCCTAAAAAGTCCACCCTCAAGACCTTAAAATGGTGCCCAAATTTGTGCCTGTTGGTAATAAATATTAAAAAATAAAACACAGTTTGGTAAATACTCTTATAACTTGTTACCACATGCCAATTGTTCTGAATTTTATTCCACAAAGTTACCATTTTGTTATCACAAGTGTTTCCATATAAAATTACAAAAGTATCACCTCATCCTGCAAAACAATGATTTCCAATTCCAGGAGCCTGACAGCTTTTAGAATTTTACAATTGCATCCTAAATGTTTTAACTACCCTGCATGGCTCCTAAATAGGTGGAAATAGGAGGTTGATTACAATCCTTAAAGAGATATGAAACCCAAAATGTTTCTTTCATGATTCAGATAGAGAACTCCATTTTAAACAAATTTCCAATTTACTTCCATTATCAAATTTGCTTCATTTTCTTGGTATCCTTTGTTAAAAGAGCAGCAATCCACTTCTGGTACCTAGCTGAACACATCAGGTAAGCCAATGACAATGGGCATATATGTGCAGCCACCATTAAGCAGCTAGTAGTGGATTGCCACTCTTAAGTCTACCTAGGTATGTTTTTCAACAAAGCATACAAGAGAAGGAAGTAAATTAAATAATGTTAAATAATTTAAAATGTTATGCACTATTTGAATCATGAAAGATTCTTCAGCGCCCCTTTAAGAAAAATGTTATCTTATGATGTTTCTACAAAATTCACCATTAAATTCTATGGAGATATTTTTGTAGTTAAATCTTTTCATAAGCTTTTTTTAAGTAATGTGATCAACCCCTACGTTTGATTATTTCCTCAATATTCTTGATTGAAATACATTAATTAACCATTGGTGAAGATGTTTTCAACTAAGGCAGGCAATGCACAATGGTGCTGGAGATTGTAATTATGACTGACATTAAAAATGTACATTATTGCATTTTATTTTTGAATACAGATTTATTAGCAAAAATGTTTCTAATAAAAGCTATCAATGTATTTAGGGGTCGATTTATCAAAGCCATTCTCCTTTAATTTCGTCCAAAATAGCGCATACAAACTGATCTTCATATTCATCAAAGCACTCTGCGTCTATAATTGCGCAACTCTGAAAGAAACTTCTTTGCACTCCGCTTGCATTCGCCTAGGCACACGGGCGCGCTCCTGAGTGCAAAAATATACATTAGTAATAAGTGTAATTTAACAGCCCGACCTACAAATACGCACAGTTTCTTATTTATCATTGCTTTGCGCAGATAGGAAACTGAAATTTCGGCTTCAATTGCGTGTTGTATGTTTTGCCATACAGACTGAGGCGAACACCATTATAATACATGCTTTTACATCTTGTGATGCAGTACTTTCTTCTTTTACCTAATTTTTCAAAGGCTCAGCGCCAATAAGAAACTGTTATTACCAGATATTTGTGCTTCCACAGGCGCATATGGGTACCAACAGTTATATATATATATATGTGTGGATATATTGATATATTTATTTTTGCTATCTTAAATTATCAACATATGGCAAAAACAGCTCAGAAACATGATATAATATAAATATAAGCTAAATAGTTACCTAAAAAATGCTTTTTTAACCCCTTGAGTCAGAGCCGTTGCAGAGTTTCCCACTCTGGTGCTAACGACGGCTCAGAGTCATCGCTAGCACTCTCCCACCTTGAGGGAGATCTGGGGGCTCCCACCTGCTCCTACCCCGGCGATCGGGCCTGTATAGTAACAGGCATCGCCGGGGCTTCACGTTATGCGTGGCAACGTCACGCGCAATGATGTGATGACGTCACCGTGCATCTTTATTTATACTTAACAATGTTAAGTATAGGAGCAGGGGGCATGCTGCTTAGAAGCCTGTATGTCAGGCACTCAAAGGGTTAATAATCAAAACATGGCGGCGTAAATATTTATAGGGATGTACTGTGATAAATAGGGAGTAAATAGGGAGTTAATGCTTTTTCCGACAGGCGAAAGTTATCATTATTATGCCCCAGCTTGCCTGCTCAAAGTTACGTCTATTTTTATTTTTAATACAAGTACACTGCAAATGGCTTCTATGAAATGCAATGATGTGCACTTCAATAATGGCTGGAACCCTTAAAAAATCAAGTATTAAAGGGATAGGAAAGTCAAAATTAAACTTGCATGATTCAAATAGAACATGTAAATTTAAAGGGACACTAAACCCAATTTTTTTCTTTCGTGATTCAGATAGAGCATGCAAATGTAAGCAAATTTCTGATTTACTCCTATTATTAAATTTTCTTCATTCTCATGGTATCTTTATTTGAAAAGCAAGAATGTAAGTTTAGTTGCCGGCCTATTTTTTGTCAACAACCTGGGTTGTTCTTGCTGATTGCTGGATTAATTTAACCGACCAATAAACAAGTGCGGCCCAGGGTCTGAACCAAAAAATAGCTTATATGCCTTTTTTCAAATAAAGATAGAAAGAGAAAAATTGATAATAGGAGTAAATTAGAAAGTTGCTTAAAATTGCATGCTCTATCTGAATCACGAAAGAAAAAATTTGAGTTCAGTGTCCCTTTAAGACACTTTTACATTCACTTCTATTTCTATTTTCAAATGTGCTTTATTCTTTTTGTATCCCTTGTTGAAGAAGAATACGAACATATCCTACACTACTAGAAGCTAGCTGCTGATTGGTGCCTGAACACATTTGTCTCTTGTGATTGGCTAACTAGATGTGTTCAGCTAGCTGTCAGTAGTGCAATACTGCTCCTTCAGCAAAGGATAACTAGAGAATGAAGAACATTTGACAATAGAAGTAAATTGGAAAGTTGTATGTTCTATCTAAATCATAAAATAAAATGTTGGGGTTTCCTGTATCTTTAATTTAAACAAATGTGCTCAAATATCACTGGCTTTGTGTTTTCTTTTCTTGGATTCCTGTGGATACCTTGTGCATTACAACCTATTTGGTGACAAGGAGGGTCATGCAACCATCTTAAACAGAACTATAGCGATGAGTTCATGTGGAGAGTCTAGGCACCTGTGTAGAGTGAAAGCATAGAGCATATCACATACAGCTTTATTTATTGAGTGTATGGTCCATCCCAATAACATGTACTATGGCATGTTCTAGTCATTATATATATATTTAGCATTATTCCAACTAAATATTGAAAAATAGAATTGTATTGCATAATCTAAACAAATGTACCTGTGAATGAATCATTAAAAAGTTATAATTAGTCAAACCCCCCCCCAAAATGTCTATGTCAATAATTTATATATGTAGAAAAAAATAAATCTACCTTGCAGACCTGACAAAAAAAATCTATGTGTTAAAAGTCAGAGCAGAGAACAGCTTTATCACAGCTGCTAAACGTTATTAATGAAATACGACTTTTTTTTACTACTTTTCCAGACAGTTTATTCACAAAGAAAATATATAGAAAGAGAAGAAAAAACATAAATGGAAAAAGAAAAATGTAATTGTAATTATAAAAAATATATTATTTACACTGCTTAAGCATTATAAACATCTACTACTAAACTATTGGTAAAATAGTTTGTTTATTTAATGCAGAATACTAAATATGTCTGCAAAATTCCATTTAACCCTAGAGTAGAACAGCTGTGGAATGCAGTCTGTGCAGAAGGAACACACATTGCTGTGATGTCCCAGCCTGCAGTAATAACAAACCTCTTTTTTATTAGATTGTGTTAGGGGTTGTAAGGATATTTAGGGTCAGCTGTCTCAGCTAAGGGGGAGCTCTTAAACTGTCTGCATTTTCAGAACATCAGTGCAATAGCTATGATTGCTTTACCATGGCTTAAGTTATTCTTGTTAAATAGCACACAATGCTGAATTTTACAAAAGGTTCATTGTTTAAACTCCTTTTTCATTCATATAAACAATAAATGCATAATGTAAATCGATCAGACAAATACGCCTCCAGATGAATATTTCAGATTACAGTAATATTAATAAAATGTGTCTGGTGGTTAGTAGCTTGTCCAGAAGACGATTTAAATATGAAGAATGTAATCCTGTTAAAAATGGTACTTAAAATCTATGATATGATGAGATTTAATGTTTGTATTTATATATTGATGACATATGAATGCTACTGAAACGTATAACGCTTTTTTTAGTTAACAAAAAATATATTTCCCCATTTGCAGCTTTCAGTGATCCTTGAGATGTTATAATCAAATTAAATGTGCCAATACTCACCCCCTGTGCTGGTGAAGGTTCTTGTTCAATAGCTTTCTCTGCCACTCCTGCAGTCAAAAGCCAGTTACTGGGACAGGGGCTGGGAGGGAGCCCAGAATCTGGACTATCCAGAACCCTCTCACCCTTCTTCTTCATGTCCAGCAGATCAGGGACATCCTGCAGGTTCAGCCTCCCGACCATTGCAGCCAGGACCTCAGCTGAGGACACAGTTTTGTTTGACTGGCAGCCTCTGGGAATGTGACTTGTTGGTACCCACAGGATACAACGTGATAATAAACAGTGGTTATAAACAACACCTGTTGTAGTAAAATGCAGACTACGTTCAGTTAATTACACACACATGACTGGTCCAGTGTTTGTCTAGAGGGAGATTCCCTTTCCCAGCCCTCCTACAAAGATAAGAGTTTATAGCAAGTTTCCAGGGAACTGTGGCAAGAGGCAGCTCTATGAAAGGGCTGTAGGGCGACGAGTGATCCTACTATAGTAGTACCAGCACACAGGCAGTGAGGAGAATAGACACGCCTTCTAATTCCTTCCCTCCAAGGCTTGCCCTCATACTGAAAGCCTCAGTTTACAGGTTTTATTATTAAGCTTCTGTTAAATATTAATAGACGTAGGCATGAGAACTGTCATTCCTTAGGACGCTGGCATTAAATGTGGCCACTATAAAGGATATGTTATCTATGACTAATATTGTTAAATAGCACTGCTGCCAGATTTTCTACATTTTGTAGATATTTCGTTTTAATTATTTTAGATAGTGCCTGTGGTGAATTTTGGTAGGTGAGTGATAATTTATTTAAGACATTAATAGCATTCCTGTTATTATTAAAGTTCCAATATTCAGTTGATATACAAAATTGTGGAAACAGCACACCTTTTCTTTTCTCAGTGGGGCACGGAGTCACAGACTTGCCAAGTCTCCTCAGTATCCAATAAATTCAAACGACTCCAGCCTCCACAATCAATAAAAGACCTTTATATCTTTACATGTAGGGTCCCAGAAACATATACAACGTTTCAAGCCTGCAATAGGCTCTTAGTCATGTACCTGAATAATTACCTAAGTACATGACTAAGTACCTGACTAAGTACATGACTAAGAGCCTATTGCAGGCTTGAAACGTTGTATATGTTTCTGGGACCCTACATGTAAAAAAATTAAGGTATTTTATTGATTGTGGAGGCTGGAGTCGTTTGAATTTATTGGATTATTAAAGTGCCACCATATTCCTTAAAGCTGAACACATGGATTTGCAAAAAAATACTTGAAATATATTACAAATAGAATGTTATCATAATGTTATGTGTTCTGTATTTTGTTATTATTTTTAAGGGAGCTCAAAGTGCTTTAGTGCCAAAACCATATACATACTAGATGAGTATATAGGCTTATTTGACCCTGCTGGTATTAGTACCTGTTCAAGATTCTGCTAATTTAGTAAATATTTTTTTAAAATTTGCATGAAAAGCTGTTTTCTTATTGATGGTAATCTTGAATTGTCCCCAAGCATCTATGGGCTAGATTACGAGTTGAACGTTAACTCGTGCAAAAGTGAAAAGAGGTTTAACGCATGTCTTTGCACGGTTTGGAAGTAGCACATGTATTTCAGGTTGAAAGTAAACGCATTAGTTTGAACGCAATTTAATGTAACACTCGTCAGGATAGTGCGACTTGGTTAACTGTTACACTTGACTAAAAAGTGGAAGCAAAAACTTAAAAAAATACATACAGTTGCTCTCATAGTAACACTGTCTGCTAAAAAAAATATTTCATAAAAAAGTTAATAAGTGCTCAAAGATATGTGGTCTCACGTGTTAGAAAAAAAGGCATGCAGAGGGATTTAAAGGGATACTAAACCCAATTTTTTCTTTCATGATTCAGATACAGGGGTCAATTTATCAAGCTGAGCTCCATACGGAGTTTGATGCCCCATGTTTCCGGTGAGCCTGGATACAGACGTTATGAAGCAGCGGTCTGCTCCATAACCTGTCCGCCTGCTCTGAGGCGGATCGCGGATCGCACACGATCGGGTTGATTGACACCCCCTGCTAGAGGCCGATTGGCCGTGAATCTGCAGGGGGTGGCATTGCACCAGCAGTTCACAAGAACTGCTGGTGCAATGATAAATGCCGACAGCGTATGATGTGTGGCAGACATGATACGCTACATTGTATCATTTCAGTCCGCACTTTAATAAATACACCCCAAAGCATTTCTACTTTACTCCTATTTTTCTTCGTTCTCTTGCTATCTTTATTTGAAAAGCAGGAATCTAAGCTTAGGAGCCTGCCCATTTTTGGTTCAGAACCTGGGTAGCGCTTGCTGATTGGTGGCTAAATGTAGGGTTTAGTATCTCTTTAACATATAGATACATACATATACATGTCTAAATATGTATATGTATGTGTTTATATATATATATATATATATATATATATATATATATATATATATATATATATGCTGTGAAGTAAACCAGGCACGTTTGTTTTTTTCAAACAAATAATTTCTTTATTATCCAGTACAATCCGGTATTCCCAACGTTTCGGTTCTCACATTGGACCTTTGGCAAGGGTATAAATCTGATCCGGGTCCGGCTATCACATGACCAGGATCAGATTTATATACTTGACAAAGTACATAATTAAACACTTTAAATATGAATAATGCATAAATATGAATTTACATGTTTTCAGCTACTCAACTGCAAAGGGTTTGAATGCATTTATATATTTGTCTATATATGTATACATATGTATTTATGTATTTATATGTGTATATATGTCTGTAAATACTTAGCACTGCGGAATCTGTTTAGCGCTGCGGAATCTGTTGGCGCTCTACAAATAACCGATAATAATAATAATACATATACGTATATATATATACATATAAATACATAAATACATTTGTACACACACACATAGATATATATATAACTCTGATCCGGGTCCAGCTATCACATGACCCAGATCAGATTTATACCCTTGACAAAGGTCCAATGTGAGGACCAAAATGTTGGGAATACCGGATTGTACCGGATAATAAAGAAATTATTTGTTTGACAAAAACAAGAGTGCCTGGTTTACTTCACAGCATATCTATTTCTATGGACTGAGCACCTGTGATTTTGCACAGCAAGGGAGTGCAGTGGTTTGATATATATATATATGTGTGTTTGTGTACAAATGTATTTATGTATTTACATATATACACATATAAATACATAAATACATATGTATACACACATAAGCACATAAATACATTTATTTACATATATAGACAAATATATAAATGCATTCGAACCCTTTGCAGTTGAGTAGCTGAAAACATGTAAAATCATATTTATGCATTATTCATATTTAAAGTGTTTAATTATGTACTTACTGTAAATATTTCACATTATGTTCTTCACATAAGGGATTATGCTCAAAGTATTTATAAAAAATATATTCCTATATGTATCTATATATATCTATACCTATATATAAATATATATATAGATATATATTGTATCAAAATACTGTCAGATATATATAGAAATATGTATTTATGAATAAATAGAACATATTCTTCTATGTTGTGAAGCTCTTGTGCGAAAACTTTTTACTTTCAACTTGTAATACACAGACTACCCTATGTGCGCAAAAAGCTTTTCTTCTAGCTGGAATGATAAATAGCGATCCATCTGTAATCTAACCCTATATTGGGTGTAATCATGCCCCATAATAATGATTAATAATAACATTAGAAATATATTTCTATTTAAAAAAAAAAAAAAAAAACTAAAGATGAGAAGTATCTGGGTGTCTGAGGTGACACATCTGAGTCTCAAATGTTGTACCCCTGGTTTTCCAGCAAGTTTGAGATCTCCCACCCTCCCTTTATTTTCTATTGATGCGTGGTTATTGTCGCAGCTGGTAGGTGGGTGCTTGCCCTTTGTTGTTAAAAAATTGATGTCAGGGTCTGGGAGATTGGAGAGAAATTGGTTTTTGTGATCACGCTTGGTTTTATGCCAGAAAAAGGCACTTCTTGAGAACTAATGGACAAAGTTTTCTCTTTGTTGGCTATAAACAATTTTTTAAAGTTATAATATCTTATATATTGTGCTATTTATTAAAATGTAAATAAATATCTAAATACACCATATTCCTTTGTGTTTTCATGTGGTTATTCATTACGTAAGAGTGCCAAATATGGGGTCAATGCATATACCTTTAAAAAGTTAAACCACTTGGTTTTCATACAGGTTGTGGACTAATCCTTGATTTTGTTTCTGTTGATGCCTCATGTTATCTCATTATGATATGACCCCTTTATGTGCACTAAAGTGATCATTATTAAGTCTAAATACTTTTCTAAAATCAGAAACTTTTAGATGTCCTGGTGTCAGTTTTAGGAGCACCTCTTAGGAGAAGCTGAGTGGGGTGTATGCAACACACAGAGTATGTGCCCCAATCAGAATCACCCACATTCTCCCAATCACTAAAAACCAAAAACAGGAGCACATGTTTTTGAAGGGTATTGGGGGAACAAGAGGCAGCATTGCCTTAAATGAAATATGTGAACTTTTACATCATGTAATTATTTAATTGTTACAATAAATATAAGGGTCGGATCTTCTGTTCAAGGTGCCACAAGCGCTGTTTCTGTATTGCCTTCTTTATAAAACATTTTCTTGTCTTGTATAGTTTCATGAGCTTTGCTTTACTTGTGTGAGTCCTCTCTCTCCTTACCCTGTGCTCTTCTCATTGCAGATTTTGGCCAGTTGACATGTTCTGCTAGTTCATTCTGGATCACTTGCTTACATGCTCACAGTTAAAGGGATGGTGTACTGTCATTATATTCTCTCTTTAAATGCATTTCCAATGATCCATTTTACCTGAAGGAGTGTATTAAATTGATTACAAATAGCTCCTTTTGTCATTTAAAGGATTACTTTCTGTTATAATTTTTAAGCTAAACAACTAACATATTAAAGTTAATAAACATTAATTAAAACCTACTGACCTATATTTTCTCCAAAACGAAGTTTCATAACGTTCTAAAAGTTATATCTTTTATTTGCTGATGATGTCACGTTATCCTGCCCACTATTTTCAGCACTGAGTGTTCAAAATACTTAAACCAATAACTTTGTGTTTAAAGCGCCATTTTGAAACCTAGGTATTGTAAACTGATTGGTACAGAGCAAAGGATACCCACGGAGTGGGTTTGGAAAACAATTAAATTTGCAGACAAGATTTCTGATATACGGTAGAGATATGTTAATGAAATGCTATTGATAAAAAGCGTATTTGGGGTAGTTAGTTAGTAACAGGCATAGAAAATATTTACTTACAGTGGCCCTTTAAATTAGTTGTTTTTGCCTGATGTACCCCCTATACTGAACATTTTACTACTTAAGTAATAGTTTTAGAAAAGTTATGTAAACAACAAGTTTTTAAAACATAATCCCCCACATGGGTGTTTGACAGAGAGGTACTAAAATGTTTTCCATTGTTCTTTCTAAGTGTTGATCTCAATGTGTATAGAAAGATAAGATAAGGATGATTTTGTGTAAATATAGGGAGATAAGATGATGTATGCTCTCCCTGCGAGCTACACCCATTTCATTGGGTTGTAGTTTCAGTTAGCAGAGGCAGCTTTTTCATATACAAAAATATACCTAGAGTAGTATTTTCCTATACATTTTAAACTCTTCAGCTGGTATAACAAGTCGTAAACACATTTAAGAGAAACCAATTTTACATTACACTGTTCCTTTTATTTAGTTGTTCAGTCAAACCTTTGTTTATGATCTGCCCAATTCAGTTGTAGTCATCAGTTAATCATTCTCATCCAAGTGGCAACTAGAGATGTGCATTCAGGCTTCAGAAGAATGCAATTTCATCTGAATTTTCCATTTTCTTCAAGTTGTCCAATACACGAACAGCAGAATACATCATTGGATGAAAAAGAAGAAAAATGAATGATTTGCTTGACAAAATTAGTTTTAGTTAGTAATTTAGTGCCAAAAAAGGTGCATGAATTGGGGAAAGAGTGTTTGGTAAATAAGATCCTTTGTCCACCGTCCACTGTCATGTTGTTAATGTTAGTTGTCTATATCTGCTGTTCCCATTGGAAATAACGGTAACAAATTTGAATCCAATATGTAATGCTCGTGTGATATTTCCCTATCAGACCAAACTTGCCCAGTAGTCTTCTTATCCCAGCGTCAAGTGGAAGGATAAGGATATATCCCAGAACAAAGTGCGTATAAGATATGAGGTAAGTAGTACACTACTCACGGTAGACAGGGTAGTCCTTCACTGCAATAAGATGAAGGAAGAGAATGGTCAGAGACAGGCAGAGTTCGGCAACAAAAAGGCACTTCAGCAGAATAGCAGTTCAGGGGTAAACCAATAGTGTGGTCAGGAACAGACAGAGGTCAGCAACAAAAGATAATCCAGCAGTTTAGCAGTTCAGGGGTAAACCAGGCAGAGTAGTCAGACAGGCAGAGTTTAGCAATGATAAGGCAATCCGGCAATTTAAACAGGCAGAGTAGTCAGACAAGCAGAGTTCAGCAATATTAAGGCAATCCAGCAATTCAAGGATTAAACAGGCAAAGTAGTCAGACAAGCAGAGTTCAGTAATATTAAGGCAATCCAGCAAATAAAGGGTTAAATAGGCAGAGTAGTCAGACAAGCAGAGTTCAGTAATATTAAGGCAATCCAGCAAATAAAGGGTTAAATAGGCAGAGTAGTCAGACAAGCAGAGTTCAGTAATATTAAGGCAATCCGGCAATTCAAGTAGTAAAGCACCTAGGAGCACACACAGTAACACCTATACTTGGGCAGTGAATGTAAGTTATGCAGGTACTTACTTAGGCACCGATTTGCGGCAAGGAGTTCAAAGGATCCGGCTTGAGAGGGGAATAGATGTGCTGTGATGTCATTGCCACACGATCACAGGAACGCTGTGTCCCTGCCAACAGCCAGAGCAGCAACCGCCGCATCCCTGGCAACAGCCAGAGTGTCATGACATAGCCCCCCACTCAAGGGTTCCCTCCGGGAACCAGAGTTGGCTTTGAAGGGTGAGCAGCATGGAACTTGGAGACCAAAGATGGAGCATGCACATTCTGGGCAGGAACCCAGGAATGCTCCGCCACAGAGTATCCCTTTTAGTGTATGGGATATTGGAGCTGCCTGTGCCTGATTCTGGATTCCAAGATTTTGGCAATCTCATTCTCTGGTTCACCATGAATCAGGAGTGGAGGAGGAGGACGTCTGAGTCGAGTATACTTATTTGTGACGTAGGATTTGAGCAAGGAGATGTGAAAGACTGGGTGAATGTGCAAGGTCTTAGGCAAGGCCACTCTGTAGGCAACAGGAGAAAGTATTTTGAGGACTTCATAAGAACCAATATATAGAGGTCTCAATTTGTGACAAGGTTGGCGTAAGCGGATGTGTCTGGTAAAGACCCAGACACGATCACCCGCAACAAAGGCACGAATACTGGCTCGATGATGATCAGCAAACCTCTTATATCTGGAAGTGGTTGAGTGTAACTGAGAGCGTATTCGTTGCCAATGGGTAGTGAGGTCAGTGCAGCAGGGACTCCTGTTGATTGAGCAAAAAGAGGAAAAACATGAGGTTGATAACCAGCTGCGGCCTTGAAAGGACAGCATCATAGAGAAGAATGTCAATGAGTGTTCTTTGCAAGTTCAGCTGGGGGTAACAACCCAAACCAATTAGTGTGCTGTGAATTGACATATGCTCTAAGATAAGCTTCCAGATCCTGATTGGTTCTCTCCGTCTGCCAGTTAGTTTGGGGGTGATAACCAGAGGACAAAGAAACAGTGGTTCCAAGCAATTTGCAAACGCTTCTCCAAAAGGTAGAAATAAATTGAGGTCCTCTTTCAGATACAATATTTATGGGTATAACATGTAATCATACCATGTGTAACAGAAAAAGAGTGGACAATTCTTGGGCTGTAGTTAACTTTGTTAAAGGTATAAACTGAGCAAGTTTTCAGAACCAATCCACCACCATCCATATGACTGTATGATGGTCAGAAGGAGGAAGGTCTACAACAAAATCCATAGCTATGTGTGTCTATTGTTGTTTAGATATGGACAATGGTTGAAGTAGGCCATGTGGTAGGGAACGGGGAGTCTTATTAACAGCACAAGTCTGACAAGCTTTGACATAATCCTGAGAGTCCGACTTCATGGTAGGCCACCACGCATGTTGGGAAAGGAGTTTAAAGGTTCTTGTCAAACCAGGATGACCTGACAGCTAGCTTGCTGTCATGAGCCCAGGATAATACAGGAGAGTGAAGGTTTGGAGGAACATAAAGGATCTCAGGAGCCGCAGGGGCTTCAGAAGATTTTCTTGACTTGGGCTTGTTGCAGTCTTTGAAGGAGAGAGGTGCTGAGCTGAGCAACCACACAGAATGGGGTAGAATGTGTTCGATAGGAGCCTCAGAGGAGGCACTAGACTGAGGAAACTGACGGGAAAGGGCATCAGCCTTTTTTATTCTTGGTTCCAGGAAGGTAAGAGACTATAAAGTTAAAATCAGAAAAGAATAGGGCCCATCTGGCCTGTCAAGGATTGAGTCGATGAGCAGTCTCTAGGTACGTCAGATTCTTGTGGTCAGTGAGAATCCGAAGGGTTAGGGGTACCCTCTAGCCAATGACACAATTCAATCAGGGCCATCTTAATGGCTAAGAGTTTATGATGGCCCACATCGTAATTCCTTTCTGCAGGAATGAAGCGTTTGGAGAAAAAGGCTACCGAGTGCAACTTGGAGGTTAAAAGGTCCCTTTGGGTTAAGACTGCACCAGCTCCTATCTCGGAGGCATCAACCTCTAAAGTGAACTGCAGGTCACGATCAGGATGGCGGAGCACAGGAGCAGAACAAATACTTTTTTCAAATGAGAGAAGCATCCACAGCCAGACAAGGCCAATTCTTGCAGTCTCTGTTTCGTTTAGTCAGCTCAGTCAGTGGACCAATTTGGGAGAAGTTCTTTATAAACTTGCGATAATAGTTGGAGACCCCAAGAATCTCTGTAGTTCCTTTAAAGAGGTGGGTTGAGGCCATTCCAGAACTGCGGTTAGCTTTGTAGGATCCATGGCAAAACCTTCCTTCGAGATGACATAGCCAACGAACTGGATCTGAACTTGATCAAACTCACATTTCTCCAGTTTGACTACCAGAGAATTGTTTCTGATGTGAAGAAGTACCTGTTTTACATGCTCATGATGCTCCTCAAGGGTGGAGGAGAATATGGGGATGTCATCTAAATAGACGATGACAGTGCGATTAAGGAGGTCCCGAAAAACATAATTGACAAATGCTTGGAAGACAGCAGGGGCATTACACAGCCCAAAAGGCATTACGAGGTATTTGTAATGCCCTGATCTTGTGTTGAAAGCAGTCTTCCATTCATGTCCCAGGAAGTAGTCAGACAAGCAGAGTTCAGCAATATTAAGGTAATCCAGCAATTCAAGGGTTAGACAGGCAGAGTAGTCAGACAAGCAGTAATAATATTAAGGCAATCCGGCAATTCAAGTAGTAAAGCACCTAGGAGCACACACAGTAACACCTATACTTGGGCAGTGAATGTAATTTATGCAGGTACTTACATAGGCGCCCATTCACGCCAAGGAGTTCAAAGTATCCAGCTCGAGAGGGGAATAGACGTCCAGCGATGATGTCATCGCCACACACTCACAGGGACTGCTGCGTACCTGGCAACAGCCAGAGCAGCAACCGCCGTGACCTTGGCAACAGCCAGAGCAGTGTGACACAATATTTGTTTGATCCGAATGCTTCATGGATGAAATTCAGCCAAATTGAACGTTTAAAAAAAATCCCAAACCAGTTGCTTAGATGAAGCAAATTTTTTGTCTATGCACATGTCTAATGGCAGCTGCCCATCTGCTACTTTTTATTGAGATTTAAAATAGTACAACATCATTGTTTAACATTGTAATGGTACTATGCAAATGTCTTCACGCTCAAATAAAAAATATCCACAGGTTCTATGATTTTAGAATAAATCTATAATGAACAAGAGAGTGAAATAAATATATTCCTAAACGAGCTTTCATTGCACATAAGAGCTCTATAGTATCTATTTGCCATTCAAATAATAGCTGGATTTTAAGTATATTTATTATAGCATAATATATTATTGTTTTATAGACCCGTTGTGCATCTCAGGAAAACATATGGGGTTAGATTACGAGTGGAGCAGAATCTTTTGCAAGCAAGCAATATCGGGTTTTTGAGGTCATTTGCATGGAAGTTAAATTACGATCTTATTAAAAGTTGAAAGTAAATGCGCATGAGCACAATCGCATAGAATGATTACTGCAACTTCAGAGCCCTGGTTAACTGTTACGTAAGTTAAAATAGTGTCACAAAACACAACAAAACAACTTCATATGGGGAAGGAGGAAATGCAGGATACAGAGGAGAACACTATTTTTGCCTAGAGAGTGAGGCGGTTTGGGTATGCCAGATCTATTACTGTATAGAAGGGCAACTTTCTTACAGCAGATAGTAGAATGGAGCCATAACACTGACCAAAAGGCGTGGGTTCAATTAGATAATAATATACTTGTGAGGGGTAATTCGGCATCCCTGGCATGGACTGAGCCCAGAAGGCGCCCAGACAGAATATTCCATTACCCTAGCTTAACTGAAACGCTCAAAGAGTGGGACAAAACCATCGCCACTAATCCACATGTATCAACCAGAGTAGGCCCACTTCTTCCTATTAGAGAAAATGCAGATTTACCATGGACTAAGGCAAAAACCACCCATAGAATGTCATATAGACTGAGAGAAGGTACCCTACACTTCATAATAGAAAACGGGACAATAATCCCCATAGAAAAATTGCAACAATGGGATGGAAGTACATTCAACTTGTGGCTAACCCGTATTCAATTACTACACTACATAACTACGCATAGGCAGAAATCCAATATGCAAAGGGATCTCACACCATTTGAAAAACTGTGTACACAGGTAACCCCGCCCGACATACCATTTCTATAATATATAAAATATTACTCACACCAAGCGAAACAACTTTGCCAAACTATGCTAGATCTTGGCATGCAGAACTGCATACCGAATTTGATACTAAAACATGGTTGGACTTGTTTCGAGTGACAACTAATGTATCAACATCAGCCACAATACAGGAGATGCACATGAAATTCATTGGCAGATGGTACCTAACACCATATAGGCTACATAAATCTAACCTGCAAATCAGTGACAAGTGTTGGAGGGCATATGGGCAAGTGGGTACAATAAGCACATATGGTGGGATTGCCCTTATATAACAGGATTCTGGAAAGCGATTTTTAGACACATCTCATCGGTGATAAATGTTGAAATAGAACCCAACTTACATTTTTTAATGTTCATAGAGATCCCGAAACTTCAAAACAAGTTGCACAGAATCCTCCTCCTTATAATGTTAAACAGTGCTAAAAAATGAATCCCCAAGAGGTGGAAATCGAGTGTAACACCAACAATCCAAGACTGGCATACACAGACTACAGACATTTTACAACTAGAAAGACTTCATTACTTAACAACAAACAATATACAATTTCATCAAGGATTACTGGACCTATGGAACGGAGTCCAGCTACTAGGAAACAGATGAACTAGATCAAGACATGTAAAAATAGAACCCCTGAACCTCTTCCCCTTCCCCTCACTCCATCTTTTCTCTATCTCTATTTCTTTAAATTCTTCTTACAGTTAAACATCGACAATGGAAGATAACATGACGGTTATAATATCAGTCTTGCATATGTTAAGAACATGAGATATGATAATGGAGATATGCTTTGACAATTTTATTTTTATGGAAAAGAAGTTAAATTTTACTCTGTATGTCTTTGTTAAGTACCAGAGCATGTGTGGGACACTGTGATTATGTAAAGACTTCTGTTGTTGAATTACTTCTTTATTATGTAAAATTCATATCTTCCAATAAAAAATTAAAAAAAAAAAATACATTTAAAAGTACATTTACACTCATAATAACACTATCTATTAAAAATCATTAAAAACAAATTGCTCAAAGATAGGAGGTCTCAGGTGTTAGAAAAAAAGGACTACAAAGGACTTTAACATAGAGATACATACATACATATGTCAAAATATGTTTATGTATGTATATACAGGTAGACCTCAGTTTACGCCGGGGTTTGGTTCCAGAAGGAATGGTTGTAAATCGAAACCATTGTAAATTGAAACCCAGTTTATAATGTAAGTCAAAGGGAAGTGAGGGAGTTAGGTTCCAGGCCCCTCTCAAAATTGTCATAAGTAATACCTAATACATTATTTTTATTTTTTTTCACATATCATTTTTATTGAAATTGGGTTGAGCAAAACACACATCATCCGACAACAGCAGTGCAGTTACAAAAAAGAGGAAAACATACTATACATATCCATGATATTAATGATGCACAGATCATCTGCATTCGTTACAGCAAATTGATAAGAAAACGGGTTATAATACAGTGGTTGGTGATTCACTCCTAGCTGTTCGTATCTGCAGTATATTTTTATGAAGCATATGTTCTGACCTTTCCACGTGCTCACTCAACCCTCTTTTTCTTATTTTCCAAAAAGTTAACCTTTCTATCTAATACCTAACTAAGGTAAACTAAACATCAAATCTAACATAAAACTTAAGGGCATGCTATGTGATCATCTAAGGTGCATTAACTTGTGGCCCAGCGGTGGTGGTGGGGGGAAAAAAAAAAAGAAAAAAAAAAGGGGTGGAGAGGGGGAGGAGAAAGTGAGAGTGGAGGGTAATGCCGAGGGGGGGAGAAGGGAAGCAATCTCAACCCGGGGGTATTGTTTCTATGAATAAGTGTTCCCATTCACCCCTCAGTTCCCCCTCAACAAAAACAGTTGAGTCTTTAAATGGTATCAGGATCAGTCTCTGGATTTCTAATTCAAAGGTTAGTATAAGCCTGCGCCACTTGCGTAGGAAGAGGCCCAGTCTATTTTGCACGTCCATCCTAACATCCATCTGTTCAATAAATATCTGTGATCTGAGTAGGTTTCTGAAGCCTTGGAAAGAAGGACCCCTTCTCACCGTCCAGCTTTTTAGAATGCATTTTCTGGCTATAAGTAGCACCAAGCTCAGCACTGCATCCTGTTGCTTATTCTGTCGTGCCCAGTGTAGGAAAATGACCGTTTCAGGCTGAAGTGTGAATCTTATCTGTAAGATTTGATTAATCCAGTATTGGATTTTACCCCAAAACTGTCTAACTGATGGACATTCCCACAGGTAGTGTAAGAGGTTAGGAGCTTCTATGGAGCACTTTGAACACTCATTAGGGCGTGAGGGCATCCATTTGGCCAGATGCTTTGGGGTGAGGTAAGCTTTATGGAGAAAGCGCACCTGGGTTTCCCTGAACATGGCAGACAGAGTGGTTGACTTAGTTCTTTCCAGTCCAACCCGTATATCCTCCCACGTAATTCCCCCAATCCCCTCCCTGATCCAACCCTCCCGCATCTTCTCGTGTACGCCCTCCGAGTACCGATGTATGAGTGCCTGGTAAATTTCAGACAGGGAGAATCTCCCTATCTGATAAAGAGTTTGGGTAACCCTGAAGGGAGAGCTCTCCCAGAGTTCCGGTGTGTTTCTTATTAAGGTAGTGACATAGTGTCTCACCTGCAAGAAGGCGAAGAAGTGGGTCCTGGGGAGATCGAACTCTCTTTGTAAGGCCCCAAAGGTCTTTATTTCCCTTGAAAGTGGGTCCCGTAGTTGTTTAAGTGATCTCAATCCTCTCTGTTCCCAAATCAGGAAAGGCCGTGAATCAGAACCCGCCGGAAAGTCTGGGTTTTTGACCATTGGTAAGTAACTGGAGGCACCACATGATTTCTTCAAGAATTTGTGGGCCTGGTGCCAGGCCCTTAAGGGGTCTGTAAATAATGTGCTAAGGCCTAGTGTTTTTACTGTCCTCATGTTTGTGATGTGTGGCAGATATGCCAAAGAGATATTCCCCAGGACAGCCTGCTCCAGAGGATACTGACAGAAGTGGTGTGTCTAATACATTATTTTTAAAGCTTTGAAATGAAGACTTTAAATGCTAAACAGCATTATAAACCTAATAAAATAATCACACAACACAGAATATATAATTAAACTAAGTTAAATGAACAAAAACGTTTGCTAAACAGCATTATAAACCTAACAAAATAATCACACAACACAGACTTCACTTGCATTTTTCTGCAATCAGCTCTTTCTATGCATTTCAATTTGGACTGATTTATAGACAGGAAGATCTTGTTCCTTTGAAATCTGCTCAATAGCTCAGGTCTCGTTAAACTGATTAATTTCATCTTGCTTGGCTTTGCTGCAACACAAGCGGACAGCTTCACCTACTGGTTATTTTAATAAATGCACTGCTTCTCAATGCTTTTCAATAGCAGTCTGGAAAAAACTGTTGACTGGAAAAAAAGGTTGTTATTCTGAAACGGTGTAAATTGAACCGTTGTAAAACGAGGGCCACCTGTATTTATGTTTAAATTGTGTACATCTATATTTATATGTGTATAAATGTATTTACATATATATATATATACAGGGAGTGCAGAATTATTAGGCAAGTTGTATTTTTGAGGATTAATTTTATTATTGAACAACAACCATGCTCTCAATGAGCCCAAAAAACTCATTAATATCAAAGCTGAATAGTTTTGGAAGTAGTTTTTAGTTTGTTTTTAGTTATAGCTATTTTAGGGGGATATCTGTGTGTGCAGGTGACTATTACTGTGCATAATTATTAGGCAACTTAACAAAAAACAAATATATACCCATTTCAATTATTTATTTTTACCAGTGAAACCAATATAACATCTCAACATTCACAGATATACATTTCTGACATTCAAAAACAAAACAGAAACAAATCAGTGACCAATATAGACACCTTTCTTTGCAAGGACACTCAAAAGCCTGCCATCCATGGATTCTGTCAGTGTTTTGATCTGTTCACCATCAACATTGCGTGCAGCAGCAACCACAGCCTCCCAGACACTGTTCAGAGAGGTGTACTGTTTTCCCTCCTTGTAAATCTCACATTTGATGATGGACCACAGGTTCTCAATGGGGTTCAGATCAGGTGAACAAGGAGGCCATGTCATTAGATTTTCTTCTTTTATACCCTTTCTTGCCAGCCACGCTGTGGAGTACTTGGACGCGTGTGATGGAGCATTGTCCTGCATGAAAATCATGTTTTTCTTGAAGGATGCAGACTTCTTCCTGTACCACTGCTTGAAGAAGGTGTCTTCCAGAAACTGGCAGTAGGATTGGGAGTTGAGCTTGACTCCATCCTCAACCCGAAAAGGCCCCACAAGCTCATCTTTGATGATACCAGCCCAAACCAGTACTCCACCTTGCTGGCGTCTGAGTCAGACTGGAGCTCTCTGCCCTTTACCAATCCAGCCACGGGCTCATCCATCTGGCCCATCAAGACTCACTCTCATTTCATCAGTCCATAAAACCTTAGAAAAATCAGTCTTGAGATATTTCTTGGCCCAGTCTTGACGTTTCAGCTTGTGTGTCTTGTTCAGTGGTGGTCGTCTTTCAGCCTTTCTTACCTTGGCCATGTCTATGAGTATTGCACACCTTGTGCTTTTGGGCACTCCAGTGATGTTGCAGTTCTGAAATATGGCCAAACTGGTGGCAAGTGGCATCTTGGCAGCTGCACGCTTGACTTTTCTCAGTTCATGGGCAGTTATTTTGCGCCTTGGTTTTTCCACACGCTTCTTGCGACCATGTTGACTATTTTGAATGAAACGCTTGATTGTTCGATGATCACGCTTCAGAAGCTTTGCAATTTTAAGAGTGCTG